>NW_026067890.1:8965293-9009281 GCF_014885135.2 Alexandromys fortis
AAAAAAAAAAAAAAAAAAAAAAAAAAAAAAAAAAAAAAAACCTAGCTGGGCTTCAATAGCATTCTGTGAAATACCGGAATTGCCTATTCACAATACTCCCAGATAGAGGGTATGGCTGTCCACACCACTGTCCCACACTGGTGGTTCAGTCTGAGGGTCCACTAGTGGGGCCAAGATTCACTCCTATTGCTTGAACTGGCTTTTTGGAGCACATTCTCTTTAGAGGGATACATCGCTCAGCCTAGATATTGGGGGGGGGGGGTAGGGTCTTGGTCCTGTCTTAAAGTAATGTGCCAGACTTTGTTGACTCCTCATAGGAAGCCTTACCCTCTCTAAGGAATGGATGGCGGGTAGGGTAGGTGGTATCTGGGGACAATGGGTGAGGGGAAGGGAGAGAGAATTGGTAATGGTATGAGAAAATATTATTTTAAAAAATGAAAATATATAAAAAAGAATAATATGAATAGAACAAACTCATCTCTCCTTATGATTCTGCAGTTCAAAATCAAAGTGAGACAAAATTAGTATCTCATGAGGTCATTCTTTCTCATGTTTATACAAACATATGAAATCCTTACTTAGTAGAGATTGGAGAGTCACGACATGAGCATCCTCTCTGACCACAAGACCCTAGTGACTCCAAAAGCCTGACTTCTATTGTCTAATCTTGTCACACTGGATATTAGCATGCCAAGGTAACATAATGGGATGCCTGATTCATGGGTTAGGGCTAAGATTAGGTACTATTCAACTAACAGTAGTTGAGAAACAGATTTTGTAATTATTGTCATTCACAAAGTAGAAATGACCCAACTCTGCCAGTATTAGTGTTACAGGTCAATGTCTATGTTTTTCTCCACTGCAGAATCTCCTGCTCACACAGAGCTCTATTTATGATATAGTCCCTCACAATACAGTGTTTCCATATAACTTATCCACTTTCTTTTTGTAGGCTTGCATTGTTTTCTAAATCATTTCTAATTAAAAATTACCTTACAAATGAATATATCTAATTTTGATACTCTCAATTAGCCCTCTGAATGTGAACTATAGCATCATTCTTTCTGAAAAACTGTCAATAAAGATAATAAGGACTTAGATAGATCAGAGAAAAGATGATAAATTGAAGATTATACAGTTTATTTTACAATTCCTAAATTAAAAATCTTCATGAAGATTAAAAACTAATCTTAAATGAGTGATTAACTGATTGAAACAACAGAGCCGTCTACTTGAAAAGTCGTTACATTATTTACTTAATCATCACAACACTAAGGACCTTTTTTTGTGTGTGTGTTTTTAAATTTTTATTTATTTATTTTTTTATTTATTTAAGATTTCTGTCTCTTCCCCACCGCCGCCTCCCCTTTCCCTCCCCCTCCCCCAATCAAGTCCCCCTCCCTAGTCAGCCCAAAGAGCAGTCAGGGTTCCCTGCCCTGTGGGAAGTCCAAGGGCCACCCACCTCCATCCAGGTCTAGTAAGGTGAGCATCCACGAAACTGCCTAGGCTCCCACGAAACCAATAGGTACAGTAGGATCAAAAACCCATTGCCATTGTTCTTGAGGTCTCAGTAGTCCTCATTGTCCACTATGTTCAGCGAGACCGGTTTTAACCCGGGCTTTTTCAGACCCAGGCCAGTTGGCCTTGGTGAGTTCCCGACAGAACCTCCCCCTTGTCTCAGTGTATGGGTGCACCCCTCGCGGTCCTGAGTTCCTTGCTTGTGCTCTCTCTCCTTCTGCTTCTGATTTGGACCTTGAGATTTCAGTCCGGTGCTCCAATGTGGGTCTCTGTCTCTTAGCCTTATCCATAAAAGAGCTACACAAAATGCTCTTCCTATCTTTAACAATCCAAGTTTCCCTCATCCTTATTTATCATAGAACTGTAGCATATTTCTTGCATCTGGTGATTGAGTGTCACACTGATCTATATGTTCAAACTACCAAGCTGTTGAAAAATTTAGAAACATCAACATTCAAATGCCAAATTATGACTGTAACTCCCGGAAAATGTTATCTAAGTGATGCGAAACACTCAGCGCACACTCTTTATTTTTGTGAATGAGCTTATGGTTTCAGGTTGATGAATTTCCTGTTCTTTCTCCTCAATGCATTTGTAAAAATCCCATTTCGGATGGAATCAGTATTTTTGTAGCAATTGCAATTTCACCCAACTTTCATGTTGCACGTTTTGATGAGACTGGAGATCACCCAAGCAAAACATAAGGAAATTTCCATGCCCATATGCACCCAGATTCTAAGACAGAACCTTCCACCCACTTAAATTAGCATACAGAATCATTTTAAAGGCAATAAATCCTATAAAACATCATCTCACAGAATGAATAGCATTTAATGATTTCCCTCAAATCTGTTTCTTTATAAATTTTGGTATGAATTCTTGGCAGGATATAATACCCCGAGCAGTATTAAGCTACAGAATTTTACTTCAGAATCTGTTTTCTTTGTTAAAACATAACTCATTATTATGTTTGTATTAGTTTTGTGTATCTCTTTTAAAATTTTTATTAGTGCATTTTAAATCATTGCTTTGGAAATAAATAAGGCTCAGTAAAATCTCCCCTCTAAGCTTTCTTTATGGAGAAACTATTCTTTGACAATATCTTTTCAATCCTATAAATTAATATAAAAAAGATTTAGAAAATTTCTCATTTTTAATACTTATAGAGATTAATTTGCCAATGAATTTGTAATTCATCACTTACAACTATTTTCCTTTACTATTTGGTTCCTCTACCAAAAAAAAAATGCTTTATGCAGTCTTTTAAATCAATCACTGCAATAGACAATTCCTTTGGTAATAAATAAGGGAAGAGAATTTCACACTTGAAGAGCCCATTGGCTCGATTACCTTATTAATATCTCTCAGAACTTTTAGTATTCTCCATTTTCTGGATGTCCTTTTATTGACAAAAGAGGAGAATTCCAAAGACTTGTTGATTCTTTAATATGTTGAGCATTTTGCTGCTGCTGTACTAGTTGTTCCACTGCCTATAATTTTTCTGATGTCTAAGACCATTGATACAAGCACAGGTATGTCATTAGCATTTTAAAGGTAATTCTGTTGGGAACTTTGAAAGACCAACAGCTGTTGTGCCCTGCTTATGTAACCAGAACTGTTGGTGGCTGTTCTTGATAATACCTTTTGATATTTTCCTCAGGAGTATTCTTTACTTTATACTTTGTTTCTGAGATTAGAGGAATGTTTAACTGTGTGTTCCTTTGCTACAACAAATCACATCCCCATAATTTCATCACTATATCAGCAATGAATTCCTTTAACTTTCCTATCTGCCCTACTGGTCCTATACATTCTATCTTATACTTCGTTTTACCTGAGGTAAGGTTCCAGTCCTTCGAAGCCGCAGATTTAGAGAGTCCAATCTGGATGCCAAGGTTTTGGTGAGATTATCATTAAATCCACACCTGTGTCCAATAGACCTATAATTTTAAGGTCATTTATTTGTACTTTTAGTTTTGGGCTTTGATAATTTATAGCAGTTAGTTATATCACTTTTTTTTGTTTCTCCTGTTTTTTTTTTTTTTTTTCTACTTAGCTGTTCTGTCCTTGATCACATTCAGAGCAGTGCGTTTTTTCACAAATTATATTAAGTCTTTTAATCATTCTACAATGCTAGCAGGGAATGATTGAACCAAATTTGATATTTTTGCCTGTGAGAGGCCCACTAATGCATTTTACAATGGCAAAAGTTTACCTGGCCTGTCCCTTGTTGCATTCATTGTTCTAAAACCAGCTTTGTCACAACTTCTATGTACTCAATAAGGCTGGGGCATTCTCCTTGGATTATGTCTTGAGAAATATAATCATTTCTACGAATGCTTTGTCTATAATCCCTTTTCAAATGCCTTGTTTATAACATCTGACACTTTTATTTTTCTTAAAATTTCTCGAAATTATTTCTTAAAAAAGCATCATCGTTAGCTTGAAATTTAATATTGTTGGTATTACTAATCCATTCATCTCTATGCTGATTGCTTTTAAAGGCCGAATCAACCTTTTGTATTCTGAATTAGAATTTTCAAAAGTCAAAGATTAAATTAATATTTTTCTGACTTCTGGATCTGATACCTATAATCTCTTTACAGCTTCAGTGGGCACCAAGTGTTTTTCTGTCAGCTGAGCAGTCCCACCTGAATCTACTGATATTTTAACTGCTGCCTGTATCCCACAGCCTTGCAATCAGTACCCAGCCACTCAGACCATACATGGCAGGATTTTGGTCCTGTGGGCACCAGCCTGGCTGGAGCCACCAAATGTAAGTTTTAATCAAGTCTATATTGTTCTATTTATTAATAAAGACTCAGGAGTCAGATGTGGTGAAAACCTGCTAGAACAGAGAAACCGAGCAATAACCAGCTGACCTTCCTCTTTGACCAGATACTCGGAAAAAAAGAAAAAAAAAGTATCTCTCCACTTTTTTCAAACTGAAAAGACTATGAATGTCTAAGTCTATCCTTACTTCTTCCTGTGTGAGTCTTTCTGTCCATATTCCTGCCTTTTCTGTCCTCTCTGTGGATAATTTCTGTCAACTAGTCACTGGCTCTGCCCCCTGGTCCAGGATTTCTTTTATTAACAAAGTCTCGGAATTTCACAGTGTGATCAAATATACAGCAACAAAGACTTCTTTTGATCCTACTGCATGGGCTGGCTTTGTGGGAGCCTAGACTGTTTTGATGCTCATGTTCCTAGACCTGGATGGGGGGGGGGATCTTGGACTTCCTACAGGGCTGTTCCCTGAAGGCTCTTAGGACTGCAGACAGAGGGGGGAGGGGAGAGGGGGGAGTGGGAGGTAAATGGGAGGAGGGGAGGAGGTGGGAATTTTTAATAAAAAAAAAACTTCTAACATCTGTGGATAGTAATGAACTCTTAGGAGACACAATTGAGGTCTTTGGCCATAATCATCCCTTAGTTCAGCAAGTACAGAAAAACATAATGCTGAGAAGATGAGTTAAAAGCAAATAGAATAGACATGTTTTATAGAATAGTATCTTTTTCCAGGTGCCGATTTGTTGTAGTAATTGGTAATATATGTGTTTGCATATGAGCAAAATGAGAAAACCACAAAATATAAAAATATACTATAGTATGTGTAATTTAAGTAACATTATTTAACCTTACTGAAAGTTTGGTTGAGATTTAATAGCATCACAAGTTCAACCTTTAAAGTATAATCCCAGCATTCCAATTTAAATCAGATATCACCTGTATCTACATATGCCTTTACACACCTAAATTTACACTTTATTTATAGAAAAAATAAACATAGAAACATCTGTAGTCTCAGTACCATTTTCTATAATGGTTATTGTTGGAATAAAAATGATAATACCCTTTTAAAATGTTTTCCTTATTATTATTCGGTTGTATGTTGGTGATAAGTCACGCACAGTACATCAGAGGACAACAAAGAACACTCATGAGTTAACTTCTCATTGTGCATTTTTAGTTGGTTTCCTCGATGAAACTCTGGACATCAATTTCATTTTGTAAGTAATTTTACCAAAAGCCCCCCTAAAAACACAATTATTTTGATAAAGCACTTCTGCAATAGTCTCCATTTCATTGCAATAACCCAATGATTACTACTTTATATTACATTGCAGAAAAATTAATTAGTATTAATTTTTGAAGGTCAAAATTTTTTGGTTGGGTGGCATGTTTTTACCACTGGTAAGGATGTTATGACAAATTATATAACAATGTTGGAGTATCTCTGGAATGACCAAATACTAGACAGGAAGTCAGAGAGTGGGAGAAGTCATTTGTGGTCACTTATAAGTACTCATCTGCACAGAAATGAACTGGGATTTCACAAAACTACATTAACCCATACCCACAGCAGACAAAATTACATTAAAGTAAGACCCATCTCTAGGGTGCCACCATCATTACCATACTAAAGACCAAGTCTCTAGGACTTGAACTATTATGGTTCTGCAATCAAAGCATAGCAGCTTGCCAGGTGCATTTACTAAAAGTCCTTTACCAGAATTTTGACTAACGCATTAATCTATTTCCTCATTCTTCTGGTCCTCTCATTCCTACTCCTAGAATTCCTTATTCCTCTTTCCTTCTAATCTTCTAGTTCATTACAAGATCTACATGATACCTTCACGTTGAAACAATAAGTTGCATTTGGCTCTTTACACTTAACCTGAAATGTAGTGCTCCATTGAAAAATAAAAACACAGGGGTGTTGTCCCTCTTTTATGCCTTGTGGATACAATGTTGTAGTAGGCAAATAAAGTTTGATTAACCATTCCAGCATGTGATCATAATTGACTATCCTCAAACCTAACCACCTGACCATAAGACGGGTTGCAATAACTGCAGGCACATTTAAGACAACCTAGCTACTACGGTCTATGGTGGAAATCCACCTGAAGTACTTTTTCCACATGGATAATTTTTATATCTTAGGAATCAGGAGAGTATGATAAAAATGTAAACAATTAACTATCAAATAGATTCTGTTGGATGATATGAAAACTTTCTAATAGTTTTCTAACACACAAGTTTCAAATTTTTGTAAAAATACTAAATACCATTGAACTGAAAATTAAAACAGATCTGATGGTCTAAATGTAGTTCCTCTAAAACATAGCATTTTATAATTTAGGGAATTCTAGTGTTTTGATAAATGAAAAAGTATCAGGATCTGGGGTGGGGGAAATAAATAAAGTAGGATATTCACACGGAGAGTTATAGTCAGAAAGTCAAATAAAGTCAACATTTCCAGAGGAATTCATTGAGGCTTCTTGAGAAAATTAGTAATCTCTTGTAAAATTAACTAATTCTCAGCTATTAGAAGAGGGCATTGGAAGTTTTGTATGTGCTTCATAAAAACAGTAATCAAAGAATGTCTGTTGTTAGTGAAATAACAGGAGTAAGTTTGGAGAGAAATGCTGTTTACAACTCTTTAGAAGATTTTGGTTCTAACTGGAGTAAGTGAGGGACCATCAGAAGAAGGAAGGCCAGGATGCAGGGAGACTTATTTATATGGAATAAATAAGCTAAGACTAAAACTGGAGCATTAAAGTAAGAAGGATTGGATGAAGCAGGAGGATACGTCTTTTATTATATGGGAAATGTTTTTCCAGAGTAGAAGGGGCTTCTCACCTAAGAGGGAAACATTGACATTTTTGGCGAAGGCCAGCAAGAGGACATGCACAGTCGATTCCGAGCCCTAATGCATACAGCACGAAGAAGCTCTTTTGCCTGCTTATGTTGTCTCATTGAGACATTAAAAAAAATCCAGAGATGAATATAATATTAGAGAAAGAAATATACAAAAGAACACCATTGTAATTGGCCCAGACTAGGGAAAGACTTAGCCTTGCAGGGAGTGGCAAGTCATCCATGATGTGTCTCAATAAATGCAGCTGTAACTCAAAGGCTTATCCTTACCCATATGCTCTTGCTTAATTGGAGCATGGAGAATTTAACCATAATGGTTTAAAGGGAATGCTGCCAAATTATACAAGAAAGACTATTTTACGATACTATAATTTACTATATGGTTTTAATTTACTTATACAGTTTTATCTTTAACTTTAATTAATTGTGAATATATAAGCTAGTATAAAATACTTTTGAAGTATTTTATTTCATATGTGTTAATAATTTTTATAATTTAGTTACTAGTCTTCTCTCCCAATATTGTGTATATTAAGATTCAGTCTAGAATTAAAGAAGTTGTAAGAGAAATTGTGTCTTATTATTCAATATAAGAAAACATATGGTTAAATTGTAGTTTAATCCTGTTAAATCAATTCACAGGATTGGTTCTGATTCTTGATCTTTTAGATAATTGCAATTAATTGAATGACTCTAATTATTAAAAACTATAAATAATTGTGATCCTCAAAAATTATTTTAGAATATTTGAATAATTTTCTAATTACACATTCTCCATCATTATTAGTGCAATTTTAAATACTGTAAGTAGTATTAACACTGTGTAGGAAAATCATCCTTGATGTCACAATTTAAATATTGATAATATGTCTTCATGTTTTATTCAGTTTTAATTAAAACATTTATTTAATTAAAATCACTTCATATAGGAAAGGTAAAATGTGTTTTTAAGAGCATTAAGTTTTAATCCTGGGCTTGAATGACAGAGGGAAAGACAGGTGTTCATGACTTCAAGTAGACGTATATTCGTCCAGAGTCAGAGCCCCAATTAAGCCTCAATAATGTCTGAGGTTCAAAAGTGTCCTTGAGAAACTCCAACCCTTAATTCTAAAATGTGAAAGTGTAACATGTATGCTTTTAAAGTGTTGTTTGATCATATTCATAGGATATTTTAAGAAGAAAATCCTGGTTATTTATTTCCAGAACGAAAGTCGCTATTTCCAGGAAAACAATTACTCGTTGGAGTATACTTATACTATTTTTATTTAAAGCAAATTATTAAATCTGATAAATTGCTGTGTAAGAGAAATAATATTAGCATAAAGATAATTCTTTTGTACATCTGCTTCCAAATGGGGGACGGACTTTAATTGCTTTGTGAGTAGCTGTGAATTTAGTAATATTAAAGACATTTTCGGTGATCAGTATATAAGTATTCATGGAGTGATACTTTTGCCAAACTGTCAGCTTATGGAACTGTCTAGTGGCAAATCCAATATTAATGGGTGAGAGTTAATAATGCCCGGGGGCTCTCTTCATTTGATAAGATGTGATGATCAGTTCTGCCAGGCTATATGGTTTAACCTCTGTCAATTCATAAATATATCATTCAAGTGAGTGTTATAAATAGAAGTGTGAGTTGCTTCTGTCTTCAAAGCCTCATGTCTGGAATTAGAAGCAGACTTATTGTGAAATGTAAGCTAAATAGAATCCTTGCTAATTTTCTTATAAATAAATGGTAAGTCTTACTGGAGAGGTAACCATTAAGCCATTATTGAACTCCACGATAAAAAAAAAAGGAAAATTCAAATCTACTTGAAAATATTCAAAAGGTAATAATTTATTGATGAGGAATACCCTTCCTAAACTCCCTGTGTTTTAGGGGAAGATGGGCTTTGTTGTTGTCCTATATCGGAAAAATGGTACTAATGGTTTCCTTGTTTACCTGTTGCTATTTCACTTGCAATTCATGTTTCTCATAAAGAATACTTGTATATTGTAGACCAAAACCACATGACAGCACAGTGTTATTAAGGTATTTTAATGACATTGTGACCGAAGAATCATTACCAACCCCAGGCCTTAAATACATGGGTGTAGCAGCTTAGTATCTTAAGATTTAAAAACAAAACTCGATTTCAGATGACAAAGCCTAAAATAACTTGTTACTCCTACAGTGTTGACACACATGTTTCAGGAGTCTTCCATCCCTTCTGGTAAAGTTTGCATTTCACACCTCACTACTAAAAAGACAAATGTATTACAGCAAAAAATTTCTATGTTTGACTCATAAAAACTTGTAAAATTAGTCAATTATCACAATTTCTTAACATGCTCATGATTTTTATAATTAGCTCATGGATGATATATTAATTTATATTTGTGAACTTTGACTATAGGATTTTAAATAGTAAATTCAATATTTTATTAGCAAGTTCAATTGATAGAATTTAATTGGCAGTGTTTAATTATGATTACAAAACAAATTACTATGGAATACTAAATTAATATCATTGTTAGAAAAAAATCTAAATCATCACATATTTTCTTCTAGTCAGAGAATTTAGAATATGAGGTTGAAATTGTGGCTTAATAAACATTCTTTCTTCTGCCAGCAACTGTTGGGCAATCATTCATGAATAACATCCGTGAGTAGCAAGGTCATGGCCAAGTCCATAATTAGAGTGTCAAACAGAACATCAATTTCTATCCAAGATTTAATTTGGAAGCAGGATGCTTAGAAAAGTGAGACCTTTGTATATTATTATTGCAGTTTTTAATACATTATCTTACTAATGAGTTCCTTCAAAGTTAGAGTTTTCAAAGTAATATTATTTTTAAAAACTGAGTTTTGATTGTAATATCTCCATTTAAAGAGAAAGTTTTCTGTTTCTGGTTATCACATGAAGATTTTAAATGTAATATTTCCATCTTATCTTGACAGTAAAGACTGCAATGTAAGGTTTTTTTTGAACATGTCTATTTTTCTTTAGAAAATTTTAAATTTTACACTTTCCAATTTAGATTTATTTCTCAGTTCTGTTTCTAATTTCAAGCAGATATTTGTGCATGTAAAATCTCCACATATTAAAAATGAGAAACTTTAGAAAAGTGTAAAGCAAATGAACTGATGTTCATATGGCTTAATGTCAAGAATGCTGATATTTTTCCTTGTTGGTTCTAGAATTGTTAATATGTTTCCGAGAATGTAGACCCCTGACAGAAATCTGAATTTAAAGACCATTTCTATATGCATATATTACATTGTATCAATATTTGCCTTAAATTATCATAGATTTTTATATTAATGTAAGCTTATTTCTCAAACCCTGCATCTTTCATCTTTGATTTTAAAGATTTATTTTTTTCCAGATGTCTTTTTTTTTAATTAAAGATTTCTGCCTCCTGCCCACCTCTGTCTTCCATTTCCCTCCCTCTCCCCCGCTCCCTTCCCCCTCCCTCTCCAGCCAGAAGAGTAGTCAGGGTTCCCTGCCCTGTGGGAAGTCCAAGGTCCTTCCTGCTCCATCCAGGTCTAGGAAGGTGAGCATCCAAACAGTCTAGGCTCCCACAAAGCCAGTACATGCAGTAGGATATAAACCCAGTGCCATTGTTCTTGGCTTCTCAGCAGCCCTCATTTCTGCCATGTTCAGAGACTCTGACCCAAAGAAAAACATATAGTTATTCTCCTGCGTATTGTAAGTAGACAAGATTGCCAGGCAAAAACTGGGAACTGGGGGTGGGGAGGGTTGGGGGAAAGGGGAGATGGGGAGAGAAAAGTGAGAAGGGGAGGATGGGAAGAACTTGGGGGAATGGGATAGTTAGGATAAGGAAGGGTAGATATGGGAGCAGGGAAGTTTATATCTTAATTAAGGGAGCCAATTTTAGAGTTGGCAAGAGACTTGACCCTAGAGGTGTTCCCAGATGTCCAGGGAGAAGTCCTACGCTAGTTCCTTGGGCAGTTGAGGAGAGGGAGCCTGAAATGGCCCTATCCTATAGTCATACTGATGAATAACTTGCATATCATCCTAGAACCTTCATCTCGCAATGGAAGGAGATAGAGACAGAGACCCACAATGGAGCACCGGACTGAGCTTCTAAGGTCCAAATGAGGAGCAGAAGAAGGGAGAACATGAGCAAGGAAGTCAGGACCACGAGGGGTGCACCCACACACTGAGACAATGGGGCTGATCTATTGGGAACTCACCAAGGCCAGCTGGACTGGGTCTAAAAAAGATTTTTTTTTTGTAACTTTAAATGTGTGTCTGTTTGAGGGCATGTGCACATGAGTGAGTACTGGTGTCTATAGAAGATATATGGAATTAGGATTTTCTAGATTGAGATATACTGCGTTGTGAACTGCTCAGCATGGGTGCCAGGAACTAACCTTAGGTCTTCTACAGAGCAGACAGAGCTTTAAGCCTTGAGCAATCTTTGGCTTCCTCTTCTCTTAATTCTTGACCAAATATGAAAATTCTAATTATATCACAAAATAACAACTTAGGACACCTTTCATTGTGATTATGTTTGTGTATATGTGACTATATATGTAGACATTCAGCAATATTGTAAAATAGCATCTTGTTTATAAATATTTTTTTTCTTTTTCGAGATGGGGTTTCACTATGGCTTTGGAGCCTGTCCTGGAACTAGATCTTGTAGACCAGGCTAGCCTCGAACTCACAGAGATCTGCCTGCCTCTGCCTCCCGAGTGTTGGGATTAAAGGCATGTGCCACCACCCTCAGCTATAAATGTTTATGTTTAAAGAATATAAAAAATATTCTTATCTAGAGAAAAAAAGGAACAATTCCCTATACCTTATTAATTGATGCTTATTTGTGACAAAACTTCTATTTTTATATGAGTCATATATATTGTACATATTCAAATTTACATAAATAAAAATACATATATAGTAGAATTATAATTTATGTATGAAAACTGTTTTTGCATTGGCATTATATGAAATGTATTCTTATAGGGCTTTTTTCTACCTTAAATTATGTGAGTATGTCTAGATAATAATAATGTATGTGAAATTTGATGATTCCGATCAAAATATTTTCCTAATGCACATTCTTAAATTATGTTTAATTGAGTTAGTTCATCAACATATCTGGCAAGTAATTTTTCAAATTATGTTAAAGTGAAGTAAAGAAAATACTTTAATAATTTGCATTCATTTTTTGTGATAATAAGTTTAGTATACTTAAACAATATTCAGAAAATGTGCTGAGTATATTCAGATCTAGCCTGGTGAATAAATGAGTTCTGGGTATTGCTCCCAGGAAATGCATTCATGGTTACTTACTGGAATGTGGGCAATTCTCCCATCCCTGAGGAGGTTTTATACTGGGGGAGGTTTTACCTTAAAAAGCTTATAGCTTTCTGAATTCCCTAAGCCTTGCTGGCTTCCTCAGCAGCTGAAAATTAGGAGTCTCTATGTCCTGAGATGCAATGTATCAATTCTGAAGGGGGGAGGGAGCTACTTTGTTCTCTCTATGAAGAAATGTTTCAAAATAATTGTTCATGTGCTTTTAGTTCTTTTCTTTGAGATTGCAATATAATCACATATTTTTCCTCCCATTTCCTTTCTCTAAACCCTCCCATGCAGCCCTCCTTGCTCATATTCAAATTAATGGCCTCTTCATTATTTATTGTTACATATACATATATGTATGCACGTGTATATGAATATTCATATACTGTGATGTCTATGTATGTGTATATGCACATGTGTCTGTGTACTTAAATATAAACTTCTCAGAGTGTATGATGCTACTGTTGTGTGTTGTGCATTCAGGGATGATCATTGGTGTTGGATAACCATGAGGAAGAGGGTTTTTCCCACTTCGAGCACTTCTATGGTTCTTTGCAGAGGGTTGGAGGCCCAATGAAGTTTCTCCCATCCACTTTGTCACATCTCTCTCTAGTGGTCTGTATTCAGCTCATGTTAGCGCTGTCATGTTGTTGAGACTTGATGGATGTACTAGGCACTTTTAGATGTCTATAATCTCACAGAAAACTCTCTGGTCCTCTGGCCCTTACAATTCTCTGATCCTCTAGTCCACAGTGTCCCACTAACCTTAGTACCAGATTGTTCTGTAGATGTATCCAGTGGTTCAACTCTGCATTTAATAGGATGAGTTTCAGAAAGAAATTGTGACAAAATAAATGTTAACTGGTATGAATGCAGGTCTGCCCACGAGAGTCATACAGCAGCAAGAGAATATGTGCCACTTTTAAGCCTTAATTATGTCAATTAAGAAATCATCCAAAATATACAAGACATATACTGAATATAATTTAATTGCACTAAGTAAAAAAAACACAATTTGTAAAGATATTCATATTCTAATTTGTACATTTGTTAGATGATTTGATAGATGATGCACATTTTATTTAAACTTGTATCTGACAGGGCATTTCACCCTCAAAACAATTACAAAATAAATACATATAATTACTAAGAAAATCTGTCAATATCTAAATAACACAAATCATCATCCTAAATGTGCTAAAATTTAAGTAAAGAAATCCATTAATTTTATAAAATGTAGTAAAATTTATTTTAAAAAATTTTTAAGTCTATTATTTATTTAATGCTTTTAACTTTGCTGATGATAAACATTAGGGAAGTTATTAGTTTCATTACATTGTTTCATTACATATTATTATTGCCCCTCTCTTTCTCACTCCAGTGTCTTTCGTACACTAAGACACTCTGCACTCTCAAAAGAGTAACGTAAACACCAAGAAGCCGTAAACCTTTTAACGATAGTGGTGTACTGCATAAAGGTTATGCTAGGGAAATGGCAACACAAGAGTTTGTGGGGGTAACCAACAAATAATGATTCGACTTAAGGCCTACTCCATTAGAGGAAACTAATGCCTGACACTGTTTGAATTACCAAGAGCCTGAGACTAGTTAGCCCAGGGACCTAAGTTAAACCAAATAACATTTGTCTAAGGAATATAAAAGAAAAATGTAAGCCGGGTGGTGATGGCGCATGCCTTTAATCCCAGCACTCAGGAGGTAGAGGCAGGCAGATCTCTGTGAGTTCGAGGCCAGCCTGGTATACAAGAGCTAGTTCCGGGACCGGAACCAAAAACGCTACGGAGAAACCCTGTCTCAAAAATTAAAAAAGAAGAAGAAGAAGAAGAAGAAGAAGAAGAAGAAGAAGAAGAAGAAGAAGAAGAAGAAGAAGAAGAAGAAGAAGAAGAAGAAGAAGAAGAAGAAGAAGAAGAAGAAGAAGAAGAAGAAGAAGAAGAAGAAGAAGAAGAAGAAGAAGAAGAAGAAGAATGTAGTGATAAAATTACTCTTAATGATATTCTGCTATACTCGTAGGTCAATGTATTGTTTAGCTATCAACAAAGATGCCTCCTCCTGAAACAGATGGGAACATATATATTATGCAGAGACAGAGAGACCTTGGCTCTAAATGGGAAGACTCCATCAAACAACTCCCATTAGAGCTCAGGGAACCCCACGCAAGAGGAAGCAGGTAGAGTATAAGAGCTGGGAAACCAGGAAATTACAATATTTATGACTCTGAAATTTCATGAGTTGAACCCCCACTGGATGTACTTCTCTTGCCATTCTGGTGTTTGAGACATCAACCACAACAGTCCATCAAGCTTTACTTACACTTTGGTGCCTTTATAGCCCAAAATTCTAAATACTTCCCTAATCTCCCACTAACTATTCTAGCAACCTAAAAACCACATATTTGAGTTTGGCATAGTAATGACCCAACTCCGTGGTTCTCCACTTGTGGGTCAAGTTCCCACAACCAGGGCCATATATCAGATATCCTGTGCATCAGATAATTTCATTATGATTTATAGCAGTAGCAAAATTACAGTTATAAAGTAGAAACAAAATAGCTTTATGGATGGGAGAGAGAAATAGCAAGACAAAAGTTACTTTAAGGGGAAAATGAGTAAAACGGGGATACACTCTCATTGGGGAAAGGAAAGGAAAGGAAAGGAAAGGAAGGTCAATACAGAAAGCAGGGAAAAGAAGAGAGGAAAATCACACTAATGATGCCTAAGAAAAGGCAAAAGGAATAAATATTATTTATTTATCTAAAGTTACATATAACAATTGTAAGTCTGACAGGTTATATAAAGTTTCTATAACTTAATTTATTCAGTTTCAAAATCCCAATTAATACCTACTTTGTAAATAAAGATATTATATAACATACACGAACATTTCCATGCAGAGTTTATCAAACATATATGTTATTTAGAATTAAGAATGTGCATATATAAATAAATTTAACATGAATGTTTAAGTTTATTATGTGTTATTTTTATTATTATGACTAAGTATTATTTCATTGTATTACATGTATTATTATTTACTCCTTAAATTTCTGTCAACAGCTTATGGTTAACTCTCCATAGAATATATTTCATTGCTTTCTCATACTTATAAAATAATGCTATTTTGTAGAAAAACAATGTGATTTCTTTGCTACAATTTTGTGATGTGTCGTGGTAGTTATATGAACTATCATGAAAAGCTAAAACATGAATATTGTACTGAACTGAAAAACTTTTTCGGAATAATTTAGAATGCTGTGGTAATGGCAAGTTGGAACAGATGGCTGGTACTAGGTCATCAATCTCAGTTACTTAGGCTGAAATAAACTTCTCAAATAGAGGAGGGTAATTCATCTGGATAGAAAAATATTCATTAAATCACTGTAGCCCTTCTGACTGATTTTACATTCAGAGTGAAATTGCTGAGCTACAGGTGTTCCCTTTGCACGAACCTGCTCCAACACAGGAGGGTGCCTGCAAGAGCCAATGTGCTTGTTTGTTAGGCAGTTCTAAAGCTCGCCTGAGTACTTCATCCCCCTAGTCTTCATTCTTTTATTAAAATATGCATATGAATCAAGAACTGAAAATGATACATGTGTGCAACTAGACTTATAAAAGACTGAAACAATATACTTTAGAAGAAATACTACCTAAAATATTAACAATTATCCAATGTGTACCCACCCTTTTTCACTGAAATATAGACACATATATAACATCTATACCTGGATTATTAGTGAGTTCGTATTGGAGGGAGATACAAGCGATTTCATGTTCAACTGAAAGAAAGCTACAGTATAGTTTCCCAGTAACTGTCATATTCCTATTTAATAAGGACTTAAGAATGATTATGATGTGCATGAACTACATTTCACTTGCATGACTACTGTTACTAGTAGTATTGTTAGTAGTATAAGCAGGCAAGTATCCCTTGCCCACATCCCTTAGCACACACATGTAAATTGTTAGGTACTATTGCTTGTAACGGAGTTACTGATCCATCAATTTACAACGCTTCTCCATGTACCTTCTGTGAGTCTCTTTTCATGGAACATCTATATATCTTTATATTTAAAATGCTCAAAAATTTGGCTTCTTTATTAAAAACTCAGGTATCCATAGGCATTCATATATAAGTCTGGGTCTTCATTTCTATTCCTTTAATTCACATGTCTGCTTTTATGCAAATACCATGTATTTATTTATTTATTTATTTTTTTATTAGTATAGCTCTGGAGTAAAGTTTGAAATCAAGGCTGGTAATGCCTCCAGAGTTCTTTTACTGCACAGGAGTGTTTTTGCTATTCTGAATTTTTGTTTATCCATAGGAAGTTGAGTATTACTCTTTCAAGGTCTATAATGAATTGTGTTGGAATTTTATCATGAGTATGAACGTTCTTTCCATCTTCTGATATCTTCTTTAATATCTTAATTTGAAGACTTGAAGTTCTTATTATATAGGTCTTCTACTTGCTTCGTTAGAGTTACCCCAACATATTTTATGTTATGTTTTATTTTGTAAAGAATGTTGTTTCCATGATTTCTTTTTCAGTCCATTTATTGTTTGTATATAGGAGGGCTACTGATATCACCTGCAAATAGTGATATTTTAACATCTTCCTTTCCAATTTGTTTCCCATTGATCTCCAATTGTTTTCTTATTGGTCTAGCTGGAATTTCAAGTATTATATTTAATAGATAGGGAGAAAGTGGACAGCTTTTTCTTGTTCCTGATTTATCTGAAATTGCTTTGAGCTTCTCACCATTAATTTCATGTTGGCTATAATTTTGTGTATATTGCTTTTATTATATTTAGATATGTTCTTTCTATCCCTGATCTCTCCAAGACTTTTAAGATGAAGGGGTGATTGATTTTTGATTACCTTAACATGTATGTTGAACCATCCCTATGTATCTGGGATGAAGACTACTTGATCATGGTAGATAATTTTTTAATGTGGTCTTGGATTTGATTTCCTAAAGTCATACAATGAAAAAAAGCATCTTCAAGAAATAGTGCTGATGCAAATGGATTTTGGCTTGAAGAAGAATGTAAATAAGTTCATAACTACCACCCTGCACAAAACTCAATTCCATGTAGATCAAAGACTTCAACATAAGTCCAGTTACAATGAACCTGACAGAAGAGAAAGTGGGAAATATCTTGACTGTATTGACACTGGAGACAATTTCCTGAGTAGAACACCAATAACACAGATACTAAGATTAATAATTAATAACTGGGACCTCATGAAATTGAAAAGCTTCTTAAAACAAAGGACACTGTCAATAAGACAAAACAGAAGCCTACAGAATGGGAACAGATCTTAATCAACCCCACATCTAGCAGAGTACTGAGCTCCAAAACATCTAAAGAACTCAAGAAACTAGATGTCAAAGTAATAATAATAATGCAATTTTAAAATAGAGTAGAGATCCAAATGAAGAATTCCTAATAGAAGAATTTCAATTGACCAAGAAGCACGTAAAGAAATATTCAACATGCTTATCCATAAGAGAAAAGCAAACCAAAATGTCTCTTAGATTCCATCTTACACCTTTCAGAATGACTATGATAAAAACCACAAATGTAAGTTTGCAAACTTTTACAGTTGTCTTAGAAATCAATATGGTGGTTTTTCAGAAAGATGAAAATTGATCTAATTCAAGACCCAACTATACCATTCTGAGGCATATACCTAGATGATGTTCAATCACAGCACAAGGGCACTTGCTTAATTGTAACAGAAACTTTATTTGTAATGGCCAACACCAAGAAACAGCTTACATGTCCCTCAACTGAAAAATGGGTAAAGAAAATGTGGTACATTTTCCCAACCAAGGATTACTCAACTGTTAAAAAACAATGGCGTCATAAAATTTGTATGGAACTAGAAAAAAAAAAAAACATCTTGAGTGAATTAATCCAGACGGAGAAAGATGACAAACATGGCATTTACTCACTTATAAGTGAATATTTGCTGTAATATAAAGGATAACCATATTATGATTCATGGACCAAGAGAGGCTAGGTAAAAAGGAGGGACCAAGGGAGACCCATGGATCTCCCTGAGAAGATACCCCACAGGTGCACTGGAGGTGACTTTCATGGGAACATAAAGAACCCAGTTGGGATAGAGGGAGGGAGAAAAGACTAAAAGTTATGACTGGAAATGGGGGCATTTGGGGGTCAGATATGAAGCTAGAGCAAGGGAAACTCCCAAGAATGCACGAAGATGATCGCAGCTAAGACAACATTGGATACGTAGCCTAAACTGGCCATCTTCAGTGACCAGGCATGCCTTCCAGTGGAGGGATTGGCATACCTATCAGCCACAAAACATTTGACCTACAGTCTGTCCTCCCTAGGGGATGTGAGGTGATTGGTGGATGACCCAATTGTCATCGCAGAGCTTTCCTTTAGTAATTGATATACACGGATGTCGAAATCCACGACCAAACATTAGGTTGAGCTTGGAGAATCCTGCTGACGAGAGGGAGGAAGGACTGTGAGAAGCAGAGAGGTCACAAGGAAACCCCCAGCAATTATCCTGGACTCATAGGAGCTCAGAGAGTCTGAACCAACAACATGGGAGCCTGCATGGGTTCAACCTAGGCCCTCTACATATATATGATAATGGTGTAACTTGTTACTTTTAAGATTTCTAGCAATGGGAACATAAGCTGTCACTAATACTTTGTCTGGTTCCTTGGAACCTATTCCTCATACTGGATCATCTTGCCCAGCCCTAATACAAGGGGAATTGCTTAGGAAAGGCTCCACAGCTACAGAGAAACCCTGTCTCAAAACAAACAAACAAAAGATACAATAGTAGGTTTTTCACTTTACAATTATTTCCTAAGTGAACAGAGAAGTACCCACTATACTACTCATTATTTTTATAGATGTTATTTCAGTAATAAACAGGCACAGGGATATTTCAATTCCTCATAAAGTATGCAACTCTTAACAAGAGACTCAAATTTTACTCAAAAAGTTCAAAAGCTTTCAGAAATCAGAGAACTGTTTTCATTTTAACTCTTATTTTATTTATTTACTTATTTATTTAGTTATTTATTTTAAATTCCAACTACAGTTTTCCTCTCCATCCTTTCCTTCCATTCTCTCTCCCACCTGCCCTCCATCCACCCCCTACAACTCCTCCGTTTCTGTTCAGAGACGGGCAGACCTCCCAAGATTATCAACAAAGCATGGCATATCTAGTTGCAGTAAGAGTAGGCTCTTCCGCTTGTATTATGGCTGGGCAAGGCAATCCGGTATGAGAAGTGGGTTACACAAAACCAGCCAAAGCATTAGGGACAGTCCCTGCTTCAATGTTAGGAGTCCAACAAGTAGGCTAAGCCACACCACTGTCTCTATGCAGAGTGCCTAGACCATTCCCAAGCACACTCCTTGGTTGTTGGTTCGTCTCTTGAGCCTTTATGTGCCCAGGTTAGTTGATTCTGTGGATTTTCTTGTGGTGTCCTTGACCCCACTGGCTCCTACAATCCTTTCTGCTTCTTTTCAGCAGGATTCTCCAAGCTCAACCTAATGTTGGCTGTGGGTCTTTGCATCTGTTTTGATCAGTTACTGGATAAAGGTTCCCTGATCACAATTGGGATAGTCACCAATCTGATCACAGGACATGGTAATTAAGAAGTAAAGTGAATTATTATATTGAAGTACTTTTAAATTTGGTTTTTATCGGGGTTTAGAAATGAAATGACTCTCACAGGCTCATGTGACAGAATACATAGTCCCCAGCTTGTAATGCTCATTTGGGAGATTATTACACTATTAGGAGGTGGGTCGTGACTTGTTGAAGGGGCTAAAACTTTGTAGGTTGTAGTAGAGTCTTGCCCATAGATACATACTTAATCCTACTATCCTGAACTGCATCCTGGCAAACCACCCATGACTGACAACAGTAAGTCACAGAAACTGTGAACTAAAATAATTAATCCATCGCTTTAAAAAGAGCGATGCTCAAGCATTAACTTACTATACTGTTATTTTTTTCAAGGTAAATACATGATCTTTAAAATACATGAGAATTTATAAATGTTTACTCTCATTAATTTCATTAACCCCTGGCAATAATCACTGGAATGAAATTGGTTTGTTGTTAGTAGACTGTCAAAATCTACAGAAATTTCAGAATCATGTGCCTTACCTTTTGCAATTTAAAATTTACTTTTGTACCTTTATAATTATTTCAACTGAATAAAATTGCAAGCAGTTTTGATGGATGAATTATAATTCTAAATTTAAATAAAGTGTTATAAATTATTCCATAAATAGCTAAGTAAAATTATATAAGGTCTAGTATATTGAAAATAAATGAGATTTTTACTTAAATGTAAAAGATTAATAATTTTAGCATTAATATCAATTCTTAAAACAATTGACCAGATAATTGTTCTATTTTAAATGCAAATTATAAACAAATTAAGTGATATTAATGCAGATATACTTTTTAAAATATTTCTCAACAGTTTTCTATTTGAGTCTATTTTAACAGACACTTTCAATTTTATCTTTATTAGAATTTTCAGATTCATATTTTTAAAATGAGTTTGTTTGTAATATTAAAATATATTTTTCATGAGCTGAGGACAGAGCAATGGCCTACCATCTGCAAGGTCCTAGACTCTGTGCCAAGAATATATGGATCTCTTGTTGAAATGTGTTTTCTCTAAGCAGATTTGAATTTTAATTTTAAGAAATCTGGAATGACAGATTTTAGGTTTTATTGGGAGTTTTAAACTCATTTATAATGAGTGAAAGTCTGTGAAATATTACTGGCTCCTATGAGGTTTTAAATGTCTGCATTTTACTTAAAAAATGGTCAAAGTTGATTCTAGATACTACACAATTTACGAACATAATAATAATAAAATTCTCCAAAGTCAACCTATTTCCATGACAACTAGATTCAAGCAGTTTGACTGAAAACTAAAGAGGAGAATAAATAATAAATTAAATAATCAAAAGAAGAAGATAGAACAGACATACAAGGCTGAAAGATGAGCCAACCCAGTGATTGCCAGAGCACCTAGCGAAGGGAGCTGTCAAAGGTTCTGATCATGCCTAGCCAATGAGGGTTGACTATGCAAAGTCAATGGATCAGAATGCAGCCTGGGAGCTGGGATGAGGGTATATAATGCTCTCCCCAGCTGAATAAACAAGTCTGCTGTTTGCTTTGTACCTGACTCTTGGCATCTATGCCACTGTTGCTGCGCCTTCTCAGGTCTTTTCCCAAGCGGCCTTCGGGACACAGTAATAGTCAATGATGGAAAAAATGAAGAACTGAAAAGCAACCACTGACTTCTTTTCTTTATATCACATAGGGAAGTCTGACCTTTATGTTTTCTTTTCTCCTAGCATTATTTTATAATTTTACTTATTTATAATTCATAAGCCACACCCACTAGACATAATTTCAAATATAATTATATAGCAATCATTTTAGCATATTTTAGACAGTTGGCACAATTCTCTGCTTTCATTTGGAATTATTTAATTTATCCTATTAACTGTTCTATGCCCCTTCTTGTAACATCAGTATGTCTGAAAGCAAATGTTTCAGCTTCTAATTTTTGTCGTTCATTATCTTTATTCATTCTTGCTTTTAACAACTGTTTTATTACAGAAATCTGTGCTGAATGAAGTCATTCTCCTAGCTCTTCAGTGTTCCATTTTGGATGTTTTAACAATATTCTTTTAAAACTCTGTATCCCTTTTTCCCCTCCTCCCCGAGCCTCTCTCTCTCTCTCTCTCTCTCTCTCTCTCTCTCTCTCTCTCTCTCTCTCTCTCTCTGTGTATGATGGGATGCTGCTTAAAACACAATTACTTATAGCATGTCTTTCTAGTGATTCTGACTAATTTAAGATTGCAATTTATTTTCAGTGTTCTAGCTTTGATACAACTCTTATTTGCATTGTAAACACTGGTGTTCATTTATGATTATATTTTATAGATGTGAGAGTCATACATTTTGACAAACTTAGTGACTTGATCATTACCTATTTTTTCCAAATTCTTTATTTGTATCATCCCTTTCTGAGTTGCCAAATCCTCATTTTTTTCTGACCATTTTTGTGTCTCACATAGTGTTCAAGTCTCTTGTTTTTATTTTGTGATTTTTGATTCAATATTTGCAACTGATTTGTATTTGAAGTCACTAAACCCTATAAGTACAAAATAATTTAGTGATTTTGGATTTAGACAAACTGTGGTATTCCTTCTAATGGTGTACTTCTCTATTGAAGTGCTTTATAATTTATAGATTCTGACTAGCTGTCTTACATTTAATTGTGTAATACTGATATTAAAGTACTTATATGCTAACCCTTAGCATGTCTTCATTTACTAATATACCACTCATTTTTCCTAACTACTTTATTCATTGTTCGGATTTCATTCCCCTCACTCTACCTATATTATAATTGCTTTCCTTTCCCATATGATTTAGTAAGTAATAGAAGCATAAACACCGCAGAATTACTCTTTTCACTGACAGAACACCTACTCTCCTTTTTTCCACGTGTAGAGCGGTCTTTTTGCATGAAAAGAGATGGATGACAAGATGCATGCCATCATCTTTATCTATGTTTAAGCTTTACATCCTTAGTAAGCTCTGTCACATTTCCTATTAGACTCTTGTATACTGCTATTTAAATATTTGTGACATTTGAATCTTTATTCTTCTTATTACTTGATAATTTTATACATGTATAAAGTACATTTTTTCAAATCTATCAGACTTCTCCACCTAATTTCTCCAGTGTTTATAACCTAGTATCCAGTGTCCTTGTATTTTCTTTTATTTCTATATTATTTTTAAATCATTTTACATACTAACCAGTGTCTCCTTCATCCTCTCCTCCCATCCCTTTCCCTTTCCCAGCTCTACCCCCTCCCTAACCCCAAAATGCTCTCCCATCAAGGTGTCTCTTTTGTTACTTTCCCCCTCCAACCCTACTCCAACCCACTTCCAGCATGCAGCCTGCCCAAAGGACTCCCTCTATTTCCCATCCCTCCATCCCTCCAGTCCCCACCCCCCAGTTTATGCAGGAGATCTTTTCTACTTCCTCTTCCTACTCTTTCTAGGGAAGTCCGCGTATCCCTCTTGGGCCTTCTTCATTAGCTGGACTCTTCTTATGATGTGCTGCCAAAAAAAAAAAAATAGAAAGGAAGGAAGGAAGGAAAGAAGGAAGGAAAGAAGGAAGGAAGGAAAGAAAGAAGGAGGAAGGAAGGAAAGAAAGAAGAAAGAAAACCCCATTAGTATTCAATAACTAAGGCCATCCCCTAGTGCAGTCTTCCACACATTTCTTAGGTATCATTCTGCCAGCAAATTCCATTTTTTTGTAGAATCTTGGAACATCCTCTACCTGGCCCCCTCCTGTCCTCTTCTCTTTGCTTGTTGCCCACTGTGTGTGAAGGATAATTATCACAAGCTTCTTCCTCACTGCTGTGGACTCATGTATTCTGAAACTGTGGGACAAAATTAACTTGTTCTCACTTAATCTGTTTTTGTCCTCTGCTTGGTTCACAGAAAAAAATAATTAAGTGACAGAAAATTAAGTATACCATGTTTTTGACCATAGAATAGTCAAAACATGAGAGTCATCGTTCAGTAATGGCCAGTGGGCCTTGAATGCTTAGCAAAGGTACAGAATCAGTCCTCATGGATTTTCGTCATATCAGAAGAGGGTCACAGGTAATAGGCATACATATCTTGGAAGGAATTGGGAGAAAATCAGCACAAGATGTGATAATTACAGTGTTTATTAAAAGACCCTATTGCACAATGACTGTTCACTTGAACAAAAAGGACTATAATGAGAGAAATTGAAGTTAAATCTATTTTATCTTGTTTGACTTATTTTAAAACAATTTTAATACGATGATTCCTAGATGCCTTGCAAACTATAAAATTGGACTCCTGAGCTGGGAAACTAATTAGCTCTATAGTGATATTCACTGAAGTGGTCTACTCTGCACAATTAAAAGATGTAAGAAATCCATGAAAATATATTTAATGATAATCAGAATATAGGAATAATGCAGTGATTTCATGCATTACTTTAGGATCACTTTCTAATTGTGTTTCTGCTTAAATGTGCCTTTGTCTTAGAAGTTTTCCTATAAGTCTTATAAAGTTGTGTTACTGGACTCAAACTTAAAAATAATCTTACACAATCTGAGAAACGGCACTGATATAAATTTTGTCTACCCATATAGCAGTATATGAGGCATATGGGAGGCTATAAAATATCATAATTGCTTAATTTGCCTTATACGTGATTATTGCTTATCAGCAACAGAACTCAATGAATGCACTGATTGAGTATAATTCTCAGAAGAAAAACTGAGTTAGAAATTCCACATGGTCAACAATGTCTAGGGATACTGCTATACTTAAATTAAGGTTTCCTCCTATATCAAAATATCACGAGTGATTCACACACTACAGCATTATCTTAGCACCTTGCATCAAACATGCACATCTTTGTCTAGTTAGTTTTGAATGGATAAATGTGATCAATAACTGATGTTTTTTATTGTTGTTGTTGTTAGATTACACTTAAATGTGTCGCCTCCTGCATTGTTCCTAAGGGACCTATTCTGGTACCTAACGCACTTTAACTGAAGCTGAATTGGTATGCAATAGTTGTAAATATCTCTGTAAACCTGGACATACAGTTGGCTTTCATAGTTACTTTTATCAAAACTAAGAGTAATAGAATACATGTCAGTATTATCTGTTTTACTGTTTTTCCAAAAGACAAGGCTCCTTAGTTATATGCACTGATAACACTTAATACATATACAGAGGCAAGTTTGCTAGGCTCACTGCTAGATGGTCTCTGTTTACCAAGGAGATCACCAATACTCAAAGAAAACTGGAATGGGGGGAAGCAAAATACAAAAGGACCATAAATTCTTTGCTTTTAGAATTTTTACATAAATATATTAATATGTATAGTATATGTATAACTTGTACAAACCAAATGAACATCCAAAGCTTAGTGATATGCAAAGATAGAGACATGCATCTCAATGAAATTGTAAGAATTTTATAACAAATATATCTTAAGTTAAATTAAAGTATTTTATTAAATCAGAGGTATGCTAAAAGACTCCAATTAGATAAACCTAAAATTTAAAATTATGAAAATTTGAAAGTCAGTAAAATATCAAAGTATAGCCCAAGTATGTACTTCCTTCAGGGTAATGAAGAAATTGTTAAGAGTTATTGAATAAAATGCTACGAGACTCATAAACATACTAATTTTACGATAGTGTGTTGGCCAAGGCTGCTTGTTTGTTTCCTGGTAACTCAGACTCTAATAATCATGCAGAAATTATATTATTTGCAATACTATTTGGCCAATAACTTAATCATATTTCTAGCTAGCTCTTATATCCAAAACTCACCCATCTAAGGAAACCTCTTCAAGGAGGCACGCCTCTGTCTGCCAATAGCAAACAGAGATTATCCGAATAAAAAAAAATGCAGCTAAACTTTGTTTCTTTTTGTGTGTGTCTAGAAGTTTTTATAAGTTCTCTCAGGTTTTATGTGGATTTAACTGGAACACGTTGGCATATCAATCTGTTGGCCGAGGGTGCTCATTTGTTTCCCAGCCACTCAGACCCAAATAAGCACACAGATACTGTAGTATTTGTAATACTGTTGGACCCATAGCTTAAGCATATTGCTAGCTAGCTCTTATATCCTAAACTAACTCATCTCCATGAATCGGTGCATCACCACAAGGTCATGGCCTACCAGCAAAGTTTTGGTGGGCTCCAGGAGAGGCGTCTGTCTCCTGTGGAAGCTACGTGACTTCTCACTGGCTTCTCCTTCTTTCTCCCAGCATTTAGTTTAGTTTTCCCACTTAGTTCTATTCCTCTAAGCCACTGGCCAAAACACCTTTATTCATTAAGCACTAAAAGCAACACATATACAGAAGGACTTCCCAAACAAATAGTGAAAATGGAATTAAAAAGAGGTTTTTTCTTAAAAAAAAATAGTATTATTCTTTTAATTGACCAATACAGCACTGAACACAAGCACAGTGAAACAGAAAAGAAACCGTAAATAAAAGGGCAAGATAGAAACAAGGAAAAACACACACACATGAGAATCACTTAGCCATGGCCTTGACACAGAGGAAGCACACTCATGGGAACAGTCGCACTTATGCAGGAAAATTATTGAAAATTTGCAAAGTTAAAAATATAGGGGCAATAAACAATTGAGAACTTTAACATATTTTTTTATGAGAAAAAGCATGATATCATTTAACCATAAGTACATTACATTACTTGAGTAAAGGGAAAGATACTATGGAAAACATGTTTAGTAAGGTGCCAATAAGAAAGCAGATGGGTAAAGTAAAAGTAAATAAATCATCGCAGAAGCCATCGTTAATTATACTTATTGGGCTCATGTACTCTTCAGAGTGATTATTTTGCTTTCACATTGAAAATCACCAGTGTGTCAGATAATGTATCTAACAACTGGATCCATAGAGAAATGACAACAGTTAAACCATTTTGTTTTAGGTAATAAATGCATGTAACAAATAAATGTTATCCATTCAAACATTAATTTACCTGTAATATATAATTTGGGAACAGCAAAAGTTTGTAGAGTTGAAGGATAACATTTTAGCAGCACATACGTATACTGAACACTAAGTAACTGTATTTCTTAGTGTGTGACCCATGTACCAACAGAAGGAGTAAAAACTTGAGCTCCTTTTTCTTCAAGGAGTAGAGCTTGCTGTTAACCTCACACATCAGAGTATCATATAATGGTTCATTCTAGAAGAACCAGCTGTGAACCAGTCATCACAGTGACCTGAATAGCTTCAAGCTGTCACAGTTCTGTAAGTTGATACACACTTATTTCCACAGCATGCCAGAAAGCACATTACATCCTTGGAGGAGGAAACATTCAAAAGGCTTCCCATTATCTAAGAATTTTTCTTCTAAAAGAATAACCGGCTTCTGTAAGACACACACAGACACTCAGACTAACAGACACACACACTCATAAACGCACATACACAGACACACAAACACACACACACAGAAAAAGACACACATACAGAGACACGAAGACACACTCAGAAACACCCAGACACGAACAAAGAGACACACATAGACAAACACACAGAATACACACACATATTGGATAGTTCAATTAGACAATATGAAAAACAGTGTAAGTCCTGTTTTCTCTTCACGCAGTCTGTGCAAATATAGCATAAACATTATTCCAGCTTTGAATGTAACACAGCCTTAAACGTTTAAATATTAGAAGGTATCCTGTTCAATCTTAGCTGGTAGTGACAGGATGCCCCGAGGGTAATGGGTCATGAGATTATAAACAATCACACAAAGAAGTTAAACAGCTTTTGAAAACCAGTTACAGGCAGAAACCGACATTAGCAGGAGATAAATTTTAAAAGCAACTTATTTTAAACCTTTCAATCAGGGTAGAGAGGAAAGAATGAGGTGTCACAGTGCAGGATTAAAGGCAGTCCTTAATGGAGTGAAGAGATTTGAGAGCGTGCGTTTAACACAAGAATGATCCAATTGAGATCATCTGATTGCACATTGAAGAGAAAGAATATCTAATAAGCAATAGGAGAGAAAATAGCCTAAAAGAGATACAAAACCCAAATCTATCTATGTTCCAGAATATGAGAGAGCTGAGCTGCATCTGTGGCAGTCGGCGCTTGCATTTCAAGTCCATGTGGTTTTCATAAACATTGCAAATAATTTCAGGAACAAAATGAGGAAGTTCATTGTCATTTGTGAATTCAAAATATAATAATATATAATATATGTCATATATACATATGTGCATATATATAACTGTGCTAGAAAAAGACAAACAATATATAAAATAATAGGCAACTTATCCTTTTTTGCAGAGGATGGATTCTATACATCAAAGACCCTAAAGATTTTAAAGGAAACCTTAAAACTGATAAAACCTTTCAACATAGGCAGTGTATAGATAAAATAAAACAACATAATAAGTCGAATTATTTCCATCCTAATTGTATGTGTGTGTATGTATGTGTGTATGTGTCTCTGTGTGTGGTCTATCAATCTGGCAATAAAATTGATTCCAAGATATCTTGCCCAAATCAGTGGTTTTACAAGTGCCCTTGTCATAAACTCCCACATTTTAAACAAAACTAGTAGGATTTCCATTTGATACTAATATGGTCTGAAGAAAACCAGTGAAATAAATGTTAATTCAAACAAACCCCACCATTTTCCAAAATTCCCAAAGGCAGATGGACAAATGGCTATCTGAGGACTCTGTTAGTATATCATGATCTCCAGTCTCCCACGGTACCACAAGTACATGTTGCCCATTTCAAAGCCCATGCTAGGATTCTGGCTCCTCTCACCTTCTCCTCCACCCTAACCTTCCAATTTCAGGGACCTCCCCACTCCCAGATACTCATTCTCCTTAAAGCCCTGCAATTTCAGCTATGCCACCATGTCTGGCTCCCCTTCCCTCCTGCCCTTTCATCCCTCCCTCAAGCTTCCTCCTCTCTCAGTCTCTCTCTCTCTCTCTCTCTCTCTCTCTCTCTCTCTCTCTCTCTCTCTTCTCTCTCTCTTCTCTTCTCTCTCTCTCTNNNNCTCTCTCTCTCTCTCTCTCTCTCTCTCTCTCTCTCTCTCTCTCTCTCCCCTGTTTATTCTTTTCTCATGGCTATGTCCCTGACACTGTTCTCTCTCTCTCATACATAATCAAAACCTTATTCTTAACCATATCATGGATCAGTCATGTACTATATACAGAAAACATTTTGAATTTATCTTTCTTGAATTGTCCTGTTATTGCTTTAGAAAATTTGGTGATTTTTAATAACTCAAAATATATACAAAAATATGCTTCAAAGGTATATTTCATACCAAGTGATGGAAGAATAGAATCATGTACACTGAAAAAAATGCACCAAACACAAATATAGATCAACTATTGTTCAAAAATATCATGTTTTTAATTTCAAGATTTTAGTTTATTTAATGTAATGTATTTTAATGCATTTAATTTATTTTAGTATGCTTTGTTTATATTTAACCCTCCTCCCAAGGTCCTCCCATATCCAATCCCACCTCCCTAATTTCCCAACTTCATGTATCACCACATCAGTTCCAATTTGTAGTGTCCAAATAGCCTAGAATGTGGGTCTGCCTTGAAGCATGGCCAGTCACCAGAAGTCATATCCTAAAAGAAAAATAACTTCTATCACCTGTCACATAGTAATAGTTCCTCAACTCTCCTCATTTGAAATTTGTCTGGCTTTAGCTGGTTGCGGTGCTTTTGCATGCTGTCACACCCACAATTCATATGTTCAAGTGCCCTGTAGATTCTGGACAACACTAAATATTTAGAGAGAGAGAGAGAGAGGGAGAGTAGACGGTGTTAGGGAGATGACAAGCAGCTGCTATGAGACAGATGATCCGGAATTTCACCGGTAGGTCACAGCCTCATGCTGATACACAGATTAACGGAAATGGGTTAATTAAAGTTGTAAGAGTTAGTTAACAAGGAGTCTTACCTAATAGGCCAAGCAGTATTGTAATTAATACAGTTTCTGTATGATTATTCAGGTATGAGCGGCCAAGAAATAAATGAGCAGTCTCCGCCTCCACTATGCCTTGTCAATCAAGTATTAGGCATATTCAGCATCAGGAGTTTATTAAGGTGTAGCCAAGAGCATCAGTATTAGTGAGGAATAGGGAATCTGTGAGATCATACCAGCCAACAACTCAAAATGAGATAACACATCATGGTTATCTGGTGAATTGATTTGCTAGCATACGGTGTATTGCAGGATATTACTCCAAATAGTTGATACTTGTTCATTCATTTTCTTACTCTTCAGGATTATCTCATATGTATTGTGTTTTGAAGAGTTATAAGATGTGTAAAAATAGTAAATATATTAATCTTTAATTTTATAGCATTTTATACATATATGCGTTCACAGGAGAGAATTTACAATTCTAAATATAAAACCATCTTTCTAAAATAAAAAAAATGTGCTAACATTACACTTGGTATTTAAAGTAATTTAAACAATGTTATATCCACATATTTTAATATTTATTTAAATGTCACCAAGAAAAATGCTAATTTTGATCTTTTACTTATTTTACTTAATCCTTGAAGATAATGTATTTTCTGCACTAAGGGAGGGAATCCATACAGACAAGAAGTTGCTGTTTTAACATTTTATCTATGAGTTGAGTAAGTTCACCTATAAGTTGAGTAAGGTTCAGTGGTGATTAGCAAGTTGGGCTCTTTGTTGATGTTATAGTTTAAATCCCTAAAGATATCTGTTTGAAATGACAAGCTGAGGATTATGCTTCTCATGAATTCCTTGGCCACTACGTCTTTAAAGTTACATGTGAAAACACCGAAGCCTTAATTTACAACAAATGAAATGATCCTGTTTTCTAGCAGGTCTTATATATAGTAACAAATGCTGATGCGCACCTTGCCTGTCACACACTTAAATCCAGCACTTGCCAGTGGCAGGAGGCTCTGAGTGAATATGACAGTGAACTACAGAGTGAGATTCTGTTTCAGAATTTTGAGATTCTGAAGCCAAGCTGGAATCTTCTCTACAAATATTTTTTTAAAAGTCGCCTTCCATATCCCATTCAATCTTGTGTTCCCTTTAAACTTCCTCACCCCCTTAACTTTTTGTATTACCTTAAACCTTCCGTAGTCCCACTATTCTCAGTGAACCAATCTATAAAATTAATTTCCCAGACTTTATATCAAATTCCATTTTTCATGAAATGATAATGACACAGTATTTGGATTTTAATTTCTTTTTCTAAATGAAAATTTTCTAGATTATACCTTAAATCCAGAATTCAGATGATCTAATTCAAATATGTGATGCACCAAGAATATTAGAAATCCATCATTCTTCACCATGATATGTTGTTTTAAACTACAGCCTCTTTTATTTTAAACACTCAGGAGCCAGGTGCTGGGTGATAGCCTGTTAGCTCAGAGAATGAGAGAAAGCAGTCAGCGCACCTGCCTCCTTTGTTGATGTCCTAGAGAGAGAGAGCTTCTCTTCGGCTGTTCCAATCAAAAAGGACCAGCAAACTTAATGGGTACCTCCCTATTACTCCCTGTGCTTCTCTGCATTCTTCTTCCTTAACCCTTCCTGCTTTCTATGACGACTTCCTGTCAACTAGTTGCTTGTTTCACCTCTTGACACGGCTGATTTTATTTCATCCTTTTTACAATAAGCAGAGAAAGTTCTAGAATTATGGGTGTGTGTTAGGGCTGGACCATAAAACAGCTAGAGGCAGATTTTTCCAATAAATAATGTAACCTCGGAGTTCCTCTACTATATGCTCCCCACCACAGTCTACTCACCAAAACCCTAGAACACTGGATCTAAGTCTCAAAGAAGGAAACTTTGGGGTATGTAAACTAAAGTGCTGAATTTCCAACACTCCTTCTTTCTATATTTATTCACATTTTATTTCAAAACATTCACACCTCAAAATGAAATAGACCATAACTATTCTTAAGCTGTTTTGTGAGTAAGAAATATATTGGGACATTTGAACACAAAGGTTGTTCAGTAAAATACCAACAACAGAACTATATATAGGTTTTAATTTGATTTTGCCAAACAATTACAAGTAAAAAAAAAACAAGCAGGCCAGAAAAATAGTTCAACATTTTAAGGTACTTGCATAGAAGTCTGATACCCTGAGTTCCAACCTTAACCCCTAATGAGAGAATGAGAGAATCAATTCCTACAGGTTTTTCACTGACTTGCATGACATAGACTGCTCATAGTAGTGACAATGTGATGGTTTGAGTGAGAATGACCCAAACAGGTCACATGTTTGGTTAGTTAGCCATAAATTGGTAGACTTCTTTGGGAAAGATAAGGCTATGCAGTCTTGTATCACTGAGGTGTATCCACTGAGGATGGGCTCTGAGGCCTCAAACGCTCCTATCTCCCTCAGTTATCTTTCTCTTTTTCCTGACATCCTAGTTGTGGATCAGATGTGATCTCCCAGCTACTGCTCCAGAGCCATGCCTGTGCCCACTGCCATCCTCCTTGCCATGATGATAGCTGATTTATGCTCTTGATCTCTACATCCCAAATAAAAACTGTCTTCTCTAAGCTGTTGTGGTCGTGGTACTTTGTCACAGCAGTAGGAAAGTAACTAACATGCATAACATCATAAATACTTGTAATTAAAAGATTCTTCAAAGGGAAAATATCAACATGGTTTTGGTCCCATTGACAGAGCTACAGCTCTTTTAATGAAGAGATCTAAACAGTGTTTTTATGAGCTGTTAAGTCCATTTTGGTTTTGTGCTTGTAATTAGCCAGAGCAACTGAAGAGGCTCAGCCTTATTTGAGCTTAGGGTGGAAAGTTGACTCTTCTTTAAAAAATCACATCAGAGTCAAGAGCAAAGCAAAGGATTTCCAGTGGGACCATAGAATAGCACCTAGATTCTGGTTAGATGATAGGTGAGTTTGGGAAATTCGTTTAATGGATCACCCTTACCTTTTCATTAATGCCCTCCTAGAGGATGGCAAAATGCATTTGAAGTGATCAGTAAGGGCAGAGAATAAAGGAATATGTCATGGCCCCACATTAAATAGCTTAATTTACTAGGAAGGTACTGATGAAATACATTTGGAACATAATCCATCTGTACTTGTTTGCTTTTACATGTTGTTTTTCATATAGTCAGTAATAAGCTAATATGAGAGTATATATTTTTTTATAAAGACCATCTTTCACATATCCTATGTCCCCATCAGTGAGGATATCTTCATATTCTAATATAGTTAACGGAGGAAAACTCCCATGAAAATCATCAATCATCAATCACGAGCCGGTCTGAAACAAATTTTGTATGGATTTAAGGTTTTTATGGAACGTTTTCTATCACCTTTGCAGGTGTTTTTAATGGAAAGAATGTGCACATCTGCACATGTTTGCACACAAAGACCGTAACTATGCAGATCTATGGATTCAAAAGCATCTCCGTGCTCTGCAGGCTTTGATTATGCATCAGCCTGTGTGATTAATTTTATATACAGCAGAGTGGCACTATGATACTCACAAATGAAACAACGAGGCTCATGTGGACGCAGATGTCTGGGCTTTAGCAAAGAAACTATTCTGTAATTCAAAAGGGCTTTTTATAAGACTCTTACTGATTCAGGGATGTAAATGCTGCTGATTGGCTTTTGTGTGGCTTTTCCTATTCAAGAGAAGCATCAGAGTGGTGTGATGACGGCAGCCATGTCTTTACCGAAACCTCCAATGATACTTTTCAATTCCAGTAGATAAATCTGGAGTTTATATAAAGTGTATACACAAGGAAGGAATTTAAGCCCAGAGAAGGCATTGCATTACATTTCCATAATTCTCATGTCACACTCAATATGAAATTGTTATGTGAAAAATTAAGTTAGTATCTGTAAATATTAGAACAGAATATATTAGAACATTATATATTACAATATATAGTATATATATCAGGAATAAGAAAATATTAGTATTTATTTACTTATTTAACTCAATTTTATATAGTTTTACAGGTAGCTACAAATATGTTTAATCTGAAGAATTTTAGATCAGAATGATTGAGAAAGAAAGAGAGAGGGGGGATGTACAGGGACAGTCTGCTGAGATGTTTCAGTACTGACAAGTGTAAAGATGCATTTCAAGTAAACTATTTCACGAGTGACAGCAACAATCTCAGTATGGACTGGATCCCAAACCTCTACTGAAGGAAGATATGGAGGGAGAATCTTCTTTGCTTGTGTGTTTCCCATGACAGTGGGTGCTTTAAGTTTGTGGTTGGAATTCAGAAAAAACATCACAAAGAAGTAGGGGCACATTTAAAGTTGCTTTTTCCTGGATAACAGAGATGAAGCTGGGATTATTTGTTCCTAAAAAAGTGAGAAAGCCCATTCTTTAGCAATTGCTTCTGAAAACAGAAACTGGGGCTCATTTGAATTGCCATTAGGCCTCTTTTTGTTTGCATTTGTCTTAAGGTAGCCTGGTCTTAAAGAACCAGGCCCTGGTTATAGAGAGTCAAGAAGGTCTGCTCTACAAGGAATGCATAGAAACCACTTTGAAAGGATTACAAAATACACTGGCTACTTTAAGAATGCAGTTTTGTAACAGCTCTTGCTCTTTCACAGATACTAACAGGCATCCTACTAAGAAATTGCTGTCCCCATGTGACTGACTTCCTGGTGGAAGGAACTCTTATCTGGAAGGCAAGTTTGAAGAGTGGGCGTTGAGGGCCACATATCATGCTTCCCAACTCTTGCCCAGGAATCAAAGAGCCTTGACTGAAGGCATACGCTAGAGCCGTGAACTCTACTCCAAGTTTCTGCCATGGTCTCTGTCTATGGCATTAATAACACTTCTAACAAGCTGTTTACTCCCCAGCTACCTAGTTCTGTTCCCTTTTTGTACTCTCCCTTTTAAAACCTTTCATGACTTTAGTACTCTATTTTAGTATAGTGCCTAACCTCCCCCTGACACTTTAAGACACAAAAATTTTAAGAAAAATAAGGGTAATTAAATCATACATATTACATCAATTTTAAATGGACATCAAACTAGATAATATATAAAAAGTATGTATGGGTGTTTTTTAATTTCCTTATTTTATAGTTAACCAACTTAAAACAGAGAATGAAGGAAAACAAATTTACAGGTAACAGAAAAAAATTAAGAAAACTATCTCTGTCTTATATATGCTCAAATGAAAGTCTGATTATTGATAGTTAGAAAAATAAGGTTATTTTAATGTTACCATCATTTACGTTACCAGTCTAGCTGGAATTTTGACAAAGACAGATCAGACTCTTGGCCCTGGCATCCTCTAGGCAGTTGTAATCCACTCCGTTTCCTTCTCTTGCCCCTTCTCTTCCCTATATCTGCTACTCAATCCTTATTATATCAAGAAACCCTGATCATATGCTGTCATATTTACCTTCTGTGCTAATCACTGCTGTTGGATATTGTACACTGCGTGAAGATTGATTGGTTTGATAAAGAGCTGAGAGATAAGAGCTAGTCAAGAGGTATAATTAGGACTTCCAGGCAGAGAGAGGGGAAGTAAGAGATGAATCTAGGCTTGTGAAAGATACCATGAAGACAAGAAAGAAGCCAAACACACAGAATTGGAGAGAGGTAAAAGCCACTTGGTAGAATGTAGAGTAATAAAATTATGGGTTGATTTAAGTTACAAGAGCTAGTGGGGCAATAAGGCTGAGCTTTTATAATTAATAAGAGGGCTTTGTGTCATTATTTGGGAGCTGGCTGGTGGCACCAAGAAAGACTCATCACAAATTACCACAGTATTAGAAGCATAGCAAACTAATTATTCCTCAAATTTTAGTGTCTACAACTGCATTTCTTTAGTTTATGTTTCATAAACTTACAGACTTGATACTAAGCATCTCCTGGGGACCATATCTTACTCTGTTGTGTAGTTCAATAAAAGAATGCTTAACCGACTAAATAATTTATACAAAAAATACTTTTATTTCTTGTGTACTGTAAACTGGGTACAGTAAGGCCAGGATCTCATATCTTTTAAGGTAAATCTTAATGAATCATCCCATAACACCAGAGAAAAAGATAGGTTATAGGAGATATGGGAGTGGGCAAAAGGACTGCACACTGCCTTTTATCAGGGACAAATTCCTTAGATAATTTTATTCCTATGATAAAGGCATTAATACATCAATGTGCAATGAACTTTCATGAACCTATAATTCTTTACTTCCTTTTTTATTTATTCTATGTGTCTTTTTTATAATATATCTTGATCCCATTTATTTCTCCATTCCTCTACCCCTGCCTCCCCTCCAATAAAACAAAATTTGAGAGAAAAGGGAAGGGGGAAATTAAAAATCTCATCATAGAAGATGCAGTGTGACAAAGTGAGTCACACATTAAATTAATTTGTTTATATATCTTTACTTGCAAGTGTTCATTATAAACTCATCAGTCTGGTTCAAGGCCTCTGGTTTCTGTATACTATCCTGGGCCCTCACTTGGACTCTTCTTGGTTATCCTTTTGGTGCCCTGTGTTGTGGTCTATGGGTCATGTCCCTTCATATGTTCCAGCAGATGATAACGGGGTGGTTGTTGAGGTAGACCAAGTCCTAACCCTGATTCTGGGTCTGGGCAGCTGTAGAGTTGGCTCACCTGCCTGTTCTCCCCTGTCCTCGTTATGAAGCTGAACTCTGTAACATCATCCCAGCTAATTCCACTCTGTGGCAATGACCAAGTTGTAGGGCCAGGTCTCCTGATTTCACCCCACCAAGGTTGGCACTCTCACACCTACAACATTAGAGCCAGGCAAACTACAGGGGCTACTCTCCCAAGTGCTGTAGCTGCTGATGGGTATGGACATCCCTCTCACTCTTATGGTCCTCTGCCTGTCTAAAGTGTTGATGCGGTGGGAGATAGTGGGGGTGGCATCTCTCCTTCAATCATGCTACTACATGTCAGATTGGTAATGGGGACATCTCTCCTCTGCTCATAGAAATGAGGTGGGTCACCCTCACCTCTGACCAGCGAGTATCTCGGCTATACCGCTGAGGTAAGGGCTTGGGGACAGTTTCTTGAGTGCTGCAGCTGGTAAGAGAAAGGGTCAGCTCTCTCATCTGTGGCAAATGGTAAGGAGCAAGTCATAAGGAGAAGTATCTCTCACCCTTCTGTACCACCACATGACAAACAAGTAATGGAGATAATTCTCCCATACTTTCAAATTCAGGGCTGGCTCCCCAAACCTCTACCAGGTGAGGTTCAGGGCCTGCTGTCCCCAGTGTTGCAGTTGTTTGTGGGATAGCAGGGACAGCTCTCCTGCTCTTATGTCCTCAGAGCCAGTTCTCACACCTGCCTCAGGCATTGATAAATGCCTGTGGGGGTGAAGAAAGGAAACTCTCCCCACACCCACACCCCCGCATGCTGCCAGAGGACAGATGGGTGATGGGAACAGTTCTACCTTGATCATTACTTGAGGACTCACTCATCACAGCTGTGCTAACAGGTTTGGATCCATTGTGTTGCCCAGGTAGAGTACAGGACCTGCTTTCCCAAGTGTTGCAGCTGATAGGGGACAGGGATAGCTCTCCTTCTCATATGACTAGAGGGCCAGCTTTCTCATCTGCCTCAATGCTGATGGGGGAAAGGGCATCTCTCTCCAGTCCATGCCTCCATATGGCAGATGAGGGGCTGGGCTAAGGCTCACACACTCACTACTTTGGAGCTGGCTCACCCAGACCTGTACCAACAGGGTTAGCTCTGTTGTGCTGCCCTGGTGAGGTGTAGCATCCCCTCCCCCCCAGGTATTGCAGCTGGTTAGGAACAGGAACACATCTCCCTCTTTTATGAGCACAGAGCCAGCTCTTGCATATGCCCCAGGGAAGAGAGTTGGTGGGGGAGGAGGGTAACTCTTCCCCATCTATGCCGCCTCAAGAGCAATAAGTAATGAGGACAGCTCTCCCTTGTTCAGTACTTCAGGGTTGGCTCATCCACACCTCCATTAACAGAGTTGGCACTATTGGGACCTTATAACTCTTAATAAAGACTTAAGCCCTCTCTGATGTTTCACTTTGTCTTATATTTTCAAAACAAAAACTTCAATAGACCCATTAAACCATAGTGTCCTGACCTTTGTTGTTACAAGAAACTTACTCCATCTCATTCGATTAAAATATAACTTAATGTAACACCACCTAATACATCCAACATTCAGAGTTTCATTTGAATCAACTGAATGAGCATCAAGGCAGAGTCCCCCACGGAGAGATTCTTCTGTAACTGTAATCCATTGAAAGCAACAAGATGTGTGCTTCCAAAATACAGTGGTGAATAGATAAGATTCACTTTCTATGAGGAAGCAATCAGCAAGAAGAAAGGACTATGCCATCTCAAGGTAGCTTCAAACCTAAAACAGGAAAACCTAATATATCTTTGACAATGTTTCAAATCTTAGGCATAGTAGAGTAGGAGTTGATTCCTCAAGGCTTTAAGATGCCTTTGTGTAGTTTATATACCCCAGTCCCTTATTAGTGTCATGGGTTGGATTCTCATGATTGCTGCTTTCCTGGGCTGGAGTTACTTTTAAGGGCTCTTCTGTTCTGAAGACTTAAGGACACCAAGGTTTACAGTTTATGCCATCCTAAGTACTGTCCAGAGCAATTGGGAGAATGTCTCAGCAAAGGAAGAAGCTGATAGTGGCAGTGTGTGCTGAGATGCCTCCAGTTCTCCACCAGCTGATCACTGAAAGTCTAGCTTGTGATCGTCTCTCAGAAGCTCTTATTATTACTCTTCTACTTATGAACACTAGATCAAATAAAACTGTTAGTGATTCATAAAATCTCTATGGTAATGTAAGTCTGATATAATGTTTTTGTTGTTGTTGTTGTGACATAACTCATAGAGAAGTTTATTAAAGGTCCAAAAAGATTAGAGGCCACCATGGTGGGAAACCATGGCAATAAGTGACAGGCATGGCAACAGGAACAGGAAGCTGAGGCCTCACATTGAAACACAAGCGCAAAGGAGAATCACCTAGAGGCGGATCAGGAATATTAAGTCTCAAAGCTTACCCTAAGTGACCAATACTACCATCAAAGCCACACTTCCGCGGTTTTCCCAAACAGTGCCACTAGCTGGGGACTAAATATTCAAGTATCTGAGCCTCTCAGTCTTGTTCTCGTTCAAACTATCACATTTTATTCCCTGGCTCCCATAGGTTTATCTATATATTATAATTCAAAATGAAATTCGTCTAATCTCAAAAGTCTCCATAGTCTGTCACAGTTTTAGAACTTTAAAAACCCAAAGCCTAAATTCCCTTCTGAATTCAAGGCAATCTCTTAAGTGTAAACCTGGTAAAATTCAAGAGAAATTAACTATTTTCAGCAAATAATTACACGGAATATACATTAGAATTCTAAAAAACAGAGGAATGGAGCATAGTGAGGAAATCATTAGCCAAGGCAAATTCAAATTTCAGCAGGAAAAAGACAAGTCTTCTAACTTTATGCCTGGTACAGTGGGCTGAGATGCCTCTGCCCTGCGCGTCTTGATGCCTGAAACAAACAACTCTCACTTGGACTGGTTCTACTTGGACATTCAACTCTCTTTAGCAGATACTCCACAGACCTGGCATATCCAAAGTCTCGGATCTTTCCTGCAGCCAAGGGCTTATCTACCTCTCCTTGCATTCATGTCAGGAATATCCTGCCACACATTTTCTGTGCAGAGGCAGGGCTGTGAGAAATAAATCTAGAAGTGCACACATGGCTATACCCACCTGCACATTTATGCACAAAGAAGAAAAGCATTAGTCATGACATTTAAAGGCGTCTAAATTATTAAAGATGTCTAAACAATTAAAAATTAAAATTAAAAAGGAAATTCTACAGTCTCATTACTACTCAGAAGTCTGGAAATTTGAAGCCTTGAAGAGTGCCAGTTTAAGTGGCACCATTTACATGTCGTGTTTTCTCCAGTAAGTACCCTCGTCCTGTAAGGTGGACTCCTCTGGTTAGGAAGTTACTCTTTTTGGAGTTCAGCTGTTTTTATCCTTTTCTTTGGGGTTATTGTATATAGCTGATACAACTAATAATAAAAAATAAGCAAAAAGAAAGAGTGTAATTCCAATGAGAAAATCCCACTGCTGGAAGAGAAATAGCTCTTCAGAGTTTTTCAAATGGAAGTGCTTCTCCATTTAGCCCCTTTGGCTTCAGAGACACCTAAGAAGCAGAGGTAAACTTAGACCACAAGGATCATTGGATTACACTTTGTGTGAGTAACTGTGCTGTGTTTATAAAAATGAAGTTGTCCTTGCAAAGTCTACTCTGCAATATGGAGAAGTAGCTCATGCTGAAACATACATATTAAAATTAATTTCTAGAGTTTATTTAATTTTCTTCCCTTTATAAAAGATTCCTCTTTCAGGAAATTTTGAATTTAAAGTTCTATGATTGATATTGGGTGTTCCACTTGGAGGATTAAAGACAACATTACTATAATGTTCTGACAAACATTGGAGATATGGAACAGAAACTCATGGCAAACACATGTAATACATATTTGCTCTTATTTTAATTAAAGAAGAAAATCATTAATTAACCTTTATCACCTTTATGTAAGGGCTCTGACACAGAAGATGTTTAAAAGGATAACGTTGCCGCTTGTGTCACACAGTTCCAAATTAGGCTAAGCAGGGAGAAAATCTTTAATTTCGAAGATCAACACACGCCCAGACCTACGAGAACTTTCTCACGATAGGCTTGGCTGTGCATTAATTGGCAGAGATTAAATTCCTAAGTATATTTAGCAGTTTTATCACTGAAATGACAGAAACTAGGCGTGAAGCTAGGCTCCTCATGGTTCACAGCTACTGAAGGGTAGCACGTTCAATCGCCAGATAAAACACTATGCTTATCTTGAACTTTATTATTGGGCTAAACTAAAAAGATCTGCTTTCAACACTTGAAAAATATTCAGCTAGAAGTGCCAAGATTAGAGACAGGGAGGAGATGGAATTGGTAAGTGACTGGAGTGGGAATCAGGCAAGATTTTAGGGACTGGGCTGATAATGATCTAAATATATTTGAGACATATATAAAACAACCAAAGAATAAATAGAGATTTTTTTTCCTTTGTTGGGGGGGGGGTCCTGCGAATCACATTCAGGTTATCAGGCTGGACAGCAAGTGTCTTTATGTTCTTAGCCACCTAGAAGGTCCCTAATTATGGCTTGTGGTTAAATTGGTTGCACTAATAAATTCTTAGAATATTATTAATTCACTCAAGCTATTCATAAACATTAATTAGACTTGTGATGGTGATAGTAAATATTAATGGACAACTTGCTTAGATTTTTGTGTGTGATATGTTTGCATATGTTGTGTCTGAATGTATGTCTTTATTTGTATGTGTACTTATACATGTGTGTACATATAAATGTATGTATAGTGTATGTTGGTGCCATGTCTATACATGTGCATATGTGTACAGAATATGTGTTAATTTTTTTATGTGTGTGTATGTGTTTGGATACTTAAATGTACATGTGTACTTATGTGTACATTTGTGTGTTTATATTTTAAGGTCCTTTAAATCATAAAAAAACATATTTTCAGGTTATAAATTTAAATCATTTTTAAACTTTATTTGACATCTGTGTCATTTTTAAAACATAAAAAATTGTGACCTCCACACGTATAGCACATACATGCATACACATATAAAGGCAATAGTTTTTAAAATGAATCATTGTATTGGTTTATCTTAAAGTTCTGATTCTGAGATTTTTTTATTTGAAAATTGAAAATGTTTTCACCAGAATGGTAGTCCAAATGTGAATAGGCTTGTGTTTGCGCACTTGGTGGAACTGTTTGAGAAGGACAAGGATGTGTAGCCTTGCTGTAGTGTTGTTCCATAGGAAACAGGCTTTGAAATTTCCAAAGCCTGTCATCCCCAGTATCTGTCTCTACCCTGATGGGCATCCTGGCTATTGTCCTAGCACCTGGCCTGCTTGAACTCTGCCATGATCCCTGCCATGATGGTCACGGACTCTAATCTGAAACAGTAAGTTCCCTAAATTTTTTGTTATAAATTAATTTGTGGTCATGGTTGTCTTATCACAGCAACAACAACAAAAAAAACCAGCTACAGCAAGTCTTACTAAAATCCATATGTATCTAGTTTTATAATAGATTCTCACAAAATAATACTGCTGTTAATAAATGTGTATTACATAAAAATCCTGATTTTTATTATATTATTAAAATTTTTAATTTTTATGAAATATAACTTTTATTTTATGGTTCCCAGTATTCATTCTTAAAAATAGTACAACAACTTTATCATCATTATAAAGTAAATTTCTTAATACTTCTTTATGAATTAAAGTATAATCTTCTATAATTGCTAATTCAAAATATTTTATCATTCTGTTATATTTCCAAAGTCTTCTCAAAAGAGAAGGTATCTTTTTTTTATTTCTAGATATTGTATTTACTAAAGAATTTTTGTTTAAATTGAAGATAATGTTTAAAAAATACTATGACCTAGTATTGCTATATTCAAATTTTTCATATTTGTAATTATTTTTTCTCACGAATTTTTCATATTTGGTTATTGTATTTATCTAACATATGCATATACATTTTATTTTCTACAATATCTATATATATTATTTGGTCTGTATGGAAGGCATGCACGTTTGTATCAGAATGCATTATCAGAGGATGACCAGTAGGAGTTAGTTATTGCCAACTACCATGTAGATCTTATGGATGAACCCTAAGTCATTAAGTTTGGAAACAAGTGCCTACAACCACTGGTCCTTCCTTATGCAGTTATATATGTACATTCTTAAGCATTTGTTTTCTATGTATTTTATTTAACATGTATGCTTTTATTTGAAAGTTTGCAATTCACTTATTTCTGTTAAGAGCAGTAGATAAAACTCGTTTTCTTACACTACTGTTGGATTCTTATTTCTTTGAATGTATCAACATTAAAAATTTCATTTACTTTGTCTGCATTCTGTTACACTACCTCTAATAAGCTTTACTTCTTTTATTAAATCACCCTACAGTTTTGTGTGTGTGAAGACATTTTTATAAAATCAAATTTGTAACATTAATTATTGAATTAAAAATACTGATATAAGCATTACAGTTCAAAATTATGTCTTGTTTTTCCCCCCTTTGCATTTTTAGGAAATTAGCTAATTATCTGGTAATTTCTCAATTTCATAATTCTCTCCAAGGCTCACCATATCTTCCTTCTTCCATCACATCTAGTACTTTGCTGTTTGTTTTTTGTTGTTGTTTGGATTTGTTCTTTGGTGCGGGTTTTGAGACAAGGTTTCACTATGTAGCCCTGCCTATCCTAGAACTCATATTGTTTACCAAACTGGCCTCTTTCTCCCAGGTTTTGGGATTAAAAGTACATACTACTGGGTCTGTCTTAAGACATTATTCTGTAGTACAAATGTTCCAGATTCCATTTTTGTCAACTTATTTTTCTTCTAGACATTAAAAATATGGTTAAGTATGTCCCAAATGTAAGTAAATTAAGTTTATTCCTTTTTGCATTATTATACAAATATTTAAATTTAGATGAAGCAAAGCATTGAGTCTTTAGGTTCCAAATATTTTTTTTATTATAATTTTTTATTGAAAAAAAATTTTCCGCCTCTTCCCCGCCTCCCATTTCCATCACAGTCTCCCTTACCCCCCCCCTCCTCCCTCTCCTCTCCCCCTCCCCCCACTCCTCTCCCCCTCCCTCTTCAGTCTGAGGGGCAGTCAGGGTTCCCTGCCCTGTGGAAAGTCCAAAGTCCTCCCCGCTCCATCCTGGTCTAGGAAGGTGGAC
>NW_026067890.1:9012187-9056087 GCF_014885135.2 Alexandromys fortis
GATCTCTGTGAGTTCGAGGCCAGCCTGGTCTACAAGAGCTAGTTCCAGGACAGGAACCAAAAGCTACGGAGAAACCCTGACTCGAAAATCAAAATAAAAAAAAAAAAAAAAAAAGCAATATTGAATATCAAGACAGTATGTCTCCCTCACTCTCCATAAATCTCTAGTCCTATAGAAATATTCTCTAATAAGAATTACATAAATAAAATACAGGACACAGAACTTAAAAGATAAGAGTAAACTTTTTCAAATATTAAAAGAGTTTAAAGGTTACACAAACAGATCAAATAAAACTAGAAGAATGAACATAAGCCTGAAGTCTGTCCAAGAAAACACAAACATAGGCTGAATGGAATGATGAAAACTATCCAGGCCTTGAAAATCAGGGAACCCTGATTTCTCTTTGGGCTGATGAGGGAGGGGGACTTGATTGAGGGAGGGGGAGGGAAATGGAAGGCGGTGGCGGGGAGGAGGAATAAATCTTTAATAAATAAATAAATAAATAAATAAATAAATAAATAAATAAATAGAAATATTGAATAGAAATCAAGATGAAATGAGATGGAATTGAGAACCTAATTATCCAAATTAGAGAACATAGGAAGAGTCTCACAAAGATAAAGAATCAAGTAGATGACAGAATCCGGGACTTTAAGATAAGGTAGAAGAACAACACCATACAAGCAAAGAATGTGAAAAACTGACAAACAAATACTAACTCTAAAACTTACACAAAAACATACATTCAGGGTCTGTAGGACACCAAGAAAAGCCATTGAATTATGGGTATAGCTGAAGGAAAAGAATTACAGATCAAAGAATAAACCAGACCTTTATGACCATAGAATAAAATGTTTCCGAACATAGGTCAGACATATTCATTCCAGTATAGGAAGTACATAAAACACCAGATCAACAAAGTCAGAAAATGTACTCATCACTGCCAATATAACATAAATATATAGAATAAAAGATGTGTTTGAAAGCATTAAGAAATTAAAAAGTCATATAAAAGAAAATCCGTCAAGCTAACTACTGATTTCTGATTAGAATCTTTGAGTATGAAGAGCTTGGAGCAATGTATTCCATGTCTCTAAAGAAAAACAATCCCCACAAGATGCTAACCTAGTTTACTGTACATAATAAAGCTTCTGCAATTCTGTCATAGTTGAAGGTGAGGAAAAACAAACTTTCCATGGCACAAACTGGCTAAAATATTTTTTCCTACCAAATCAGCACTGCATAGAATACTGGAACCAATTTTTTGGATTAAGTAAGAAAAAACACAGCCAAAACATGATAAGAAGAAAACAAAAGAAAGTATAATTGCTGGAACATAAAATATTGCTAAGAATGCAAATAGCAAGAAAACAAGATGACGGCAATTAACACTCATTGTTCAAAAATAACATTTAACATTAATGTCTTTGACTCCCAAGTCAAAAGACAAATATGTTCACTGGAAGAGACTCAGCACACAGAGGGGAATCCCACATCATGTGTGTCAGGCCACGGAAGGTGTGCCCCCTTTTCCACGACTGACCTCTCAGTAGCTATGGAGCCAGTCCTGGAACTTGCTCTGTAGCTGACCTCAAACACACAGCACCAAGCAGGTAGAGCTGGTGATGTGCACTCTGTGGACTGGAAAGGCCTCGGGTTCCCACCAAAGTCCACTGAGTAGGAGGGAAATTGTGCCAGCTATGTATGTGATAGAGAATTAATATCCAGACTACATAAATAACTCAGGTTTAGAAAGAGTCAGCATATAAATGAATCAACTAAAAATGGGTAATGAATTTGAGTAGAGATTTCTCAACGGAAAAAAAAATAGAAATAGCTATCAAATATCTGAGAAGTGGTCATTGTCCATAACAATTAAAAAAATAAAAATTGTAACAACTTTGATATTTCACCTTTTCATAGTCAGATGGCTAAGATCAACAAACTAACACAAATCTGAACAAGAACAGTCATTTATGGTGGTGATTAGAGTGGCTGATTAGTGCAGCCACTCTAGACATTTGCTTGGAGAACTCTCAAACAGTTAAAAATAAATTTAGCATACGACACAGCCATACCATACCTTCCCATATGCTTGTAGGTCTCAAAATACTACTACATTGGTACTTGTTCAGCTATGTTCAATGCTGTTAAATTCACAAGAGCTACAATATGGAAACAACTTAAACACCCTGAGGAATGGATAATAAAAATGTGTTCCAGGTACACAATAAAATGCTCTTCAGTTGTAAAGAAATATGAAATAAAACTGCAAATAAATGGATAAAACTAAAAAAAATATTATATAGAGAGAGTTTACATAAACACAAGGTCATATGCCCTCTTTCTTTTCTAATTCTTAGCTATAGCTTCAGATGTAAGTACATAATCTGGATAACTATGCAAACAAATAAGGGTACGAGTACCATATGGGCAGGGAAATCCATAAAAGGACTATCATGATACAAATGATATGAAGGGGAAATATGAAAACTTGGAAGGCAACTGTAATTGCAAGAAAGATCAAAACAAAAGAGTGAGGGAATTTTCTATAAAGTACTAGCAAGCGGAATCTAATTATACATCAAAAAGTTCAATCTCCACCACCTAGGAGTATTTATTCTAGGAACACAAGGATAATGCAAGTCACAGAATTCAGAAAACGCAGTATCACACCAACAAAATAAAATAAAAAGCTAATGGTCATTTTAGTATATACAGATAAACTCACTATTTCTTACTTATAAAAATAAGCGGCCAGCAAAGTATAGAAAACTGAACACAGTGAAGGCTGTATAGCATTAGCATGCAGTCATTATCGTAAATGAATGTAATAAATATGCAACAGCTTCTGTTATGGTCCATGTGAGGGGACTAACATGCAGCATTGAAACTCTTGGAGAACAGCTGGGTGGTTGGCTAAGCCACACCTGAGTGAGCCTTAGAGAGGCAAGGGCCCACGGACTGCGTATCCTGAGGACATCACACTGTTATTGAGCACAGCTCTGATTGGGCCTTCATGTCACCTCATCTCTCATAATCTAGGGTTGTATGAAAACTATCAGGGGATTTCCAGCCCCCCATTAGGCAGTGTTACTGGTACTTACAAAAAAAAAAGTGATTTTTTTTCCAAATTTCACAGCTGGAAAAGATTATGATTCAACCACCGCCCTTGTAAAGGCTTTAGACACGTAGAATTGTTAGTAAGGACAGGTTAAGATGTTTTTGTTAATTGGTTTGAGCTAGAAAATCTTGGGGAACAATTTGAAGTTTAGAAAAGCATATAACTGAGTAAAGGACTCGATGTCAGGCATCAAGAACAGTGACAGCCCGGCTATTGCTGGATGACAGATCTTTCTGCCTGATGATCAAAGGTGATGATTAATTCCTTGTGCCTGTGTCTGCCCGCAATTTCCTGATATAAAAATGCTGATGAGTGAGTATACACCCTGAGGATTTAAAATAGAACTGACTGGTTGTTTTCATATACGAGAGTTTAGATTTATGATTCCTTTAAGATTATTTTCATAAGATTACCCTTTAAAACAATAATGAAATAATTGGTCCTTTCTTTGTAAACACAAAATGCAGAGTACCAGCAAAAGAACTGACTGAGAAAAATACCTTGCTTGCTTATACTCTGTTAATCTATAACCAATTGCTTGGGTTGAATGTATGTGGGTTCTTGGAACAACTTGCTTTCTACCTGTATTATAAAATGTGTAATCATGTAGCGATATGGAAAACATGCTGCTTTTTACTTGTCTACATTGTAACCATTCACATAAAAATTTGAATGCAACCACATTTAATTTTTATACTGCTTAAAAGATTTTGCTGGGAGCCTGGCGGTGGTGGCCCACGCCTTTAATCCCAGCACTCTGGAGGCAGAGGCAGGCGGATCTATGTGAGTTCGGAGCCAGCCTGGTCTACAAGAGCTAGTTGCAGGACAGGAACCAAAAGCTACAGAGAAACCCTGTCTCGAAAATTCAAAAAAAAAAAAAAAAAGATTTTGCTGGGCTATATAAGTTTTAAAGGACAAAAAAAGATAGCTAGAAGAAAGATGTCAAGAGAGACCTTCAGTGTAGAAAAATAGAATAGAAAAAGAGTAGTGTAGAACAAACAACAGAAAGAATAATAAAATGAAGAACTAAGAATTGGCCCTCAGAAAGTCCTCATGTGACTGTTTGTATAGTAGTTCACCTGCCCCGCATTTCCTCTTCAGATTCTCTGACCTGCTGAAAGCTTGCCCTTCATCAGCACCCTAGGTGATACTCTGACATGTTGGAGATGTATGTATACATGTGTATGTGCATGTTTTCCCTTTTTCCCTGGCCCCAGAGAGTTAAGCTTTACTTTCACAGATAGAGAAGTCTAGTAGGGTTATTAGTTTATCGACTCCCTGAGCTGCTGAAGTCTGGTTCTCATGGCAGTGATAAATTTCTTCTATGATCTGAAACAAGACATGGCTGTCTATTTTTACTATTCTTTTTCAAAATAGTAATAAAAATACAATTCAGTGAAGATATGGAAAAATAAAACTTTTTAAAAATGCCATCATATGGGTTCTTAGATGAGCGGGGCTTACAGTTACTGGCATTTCCTATAGAACACCTTCCCAAAACAAGAATGAATACCAAACTACAGGAAATTATAAGGGAACACTCAATCATAGGCAAGTAGAACAGCATGCCCTGCAAAATAGGAAAGAACAAGAAACCTGTTATCAATGCTTGGGCTGTTTATAGTTTTTCTTGAAGTAGCCATGAAACTAATCTGCCCAGGTTGAAGAAAACATTCGGTGCCAAGACTGAAATATCTCGGGTCCACTGGGGAAGGGCTAAACACATTTACTGCTGTTACCTGATAACTCAAAGAGAAGTCTAAGTAGCCCAAAGTTCAGGAAGTGTGCTAATGCAATTCAGTACCACACCCTTAACTTTTAACTTTGAATCAGCAATGAACTGTCTCGGTGGTTCATCTGAAAGACATAGGCCCCACACTCTTCATTCTTTTTAAGCAGCAATCATCAGATTGCAAATGTGAAGATGACTACTTGAGAACCCTGCCCCTCTCCCAATCAACCAACTCTCATTTTACCGGACACCTCTGAGTGGTTTCACAACTCAAGTGATCATCCACACTTAAGGTTATATTGTATTCTGTTACTTAAATTATTAAACACCATCTGTGCATTCATTTTCTTTGCATGGAATTTCTTAGTCACATCTACATTTTGGTAACTGCAACTAATGCTGCTATAATCATGCATACGTGGGTGTCTGTTTGGACATAAATAAATTTTCATCTACTTTGTAAAGAACAAGGAATATGTTTACTCCAAAATGTGACGATGCAATGCGTAGTTTTAAGAAAATTGAAAAAAAATGTTTTGCAAAATAATTTTTAAGATGTTTCAATCCCATTGGCAATAATGTGAATTCCTATTGGATCACATGCCTGCCAACATCTGGCACTCTGAGCCGCTCTAATGTTCTAGAGTGTCATATCATTATAGGCACAGTTTTCTTTTCCCTGATGTATGTGATGGGATGGAGGATATTTTTATGTGCATCTTTGTCATCTAAATGTCATATGATATAAGTGTCTGTCTATGCATAACTTTAACTCTTCATAAGGTCTTTCCCTTGTTGTTAAAAGCAAATAGGTATTGTCTGTTTTGAAAATAATATTTTTTCAGATGCATATTTTGCAAACCTGTTATCCCTGTTTGTGCCTTGTCTTGTCATTCTCTTAGCAATTTCTTTCATAGTACATATACTTAATTTAAATGAAATCCAGCTCAAATTTTCTTTCCACAAATTTTGTTTTTTATGATATATCCATCTCTAGAGTTAGTAAGGTCCTAGAAAGCACACTCTCTTCCCTGCCTACACACAAAACCTTATCCTGCATGAGAGTTGCTGAAACTTCATGGGCCCATCAATAGCATATCTGACTGAGGTGATCATGGCTTCTGAACATTGATCTTGATAAACATGCCCTGACTTTTTGTGACCATGGATTTGTCTACTACTTCACTTCCATGAAGAAGAAAGGTTATAACTTTCTAGAAAGTTCTGGAGACCACTGTCCAAATATGCTGATAAGTGGTGAGAATGTATTGCCTAAATGCACATTTAGTCTGACTAAATTTAGCAAGGGCAAAACCATTTTCAAGCACAGCAAAGCTATGTAAAACTTCCCACAGAGCCTCACAATTTATATTCAGCTGGAATTACAACTTAAATACAAAGATAAAATTATCAATCTGTTATCATGAGGACAGATTCTGGAGGACACTATTGCTAAACTCTAACTTTGACCCAATATTCATCCAGTAGTAAGTTGTTTAGCTTCGACAATTATATATGCTTTCTGCAATTTCTATAGTTGGTGATACCTGGCTTTAATTCCTTGGAGTCAGATAAGATGCTGGGTGTAAATTCAGTTTTTCTATATTTGCTAAGACTTGCTTTGTGCCCTAACTTGTAGTTGATTATCGAGAAAGTTACGTGAATTGCTAAAGAGAATGAGTCGTTGTTTGTTTAATTGCTTGCTTTTGTTTTAAAGTGTTAGGCTAGAACATTTTGCCAATGTCTGTTGAAACCATTAAGGAGGTTACTGAGCTCCAGTATTTGTCCACTTTTTGTCTACACGGTCTTTCCATTGACAAGAATGAGGTTCTGAAGTCATCCACTATCATTGTGCTAGAAACAATGTATGACTTTAGCTGTGGTGTGTTTCCTTTATGAAACTGGTACAAATATATTTGGTGCACAAATGTTTAGAATTGAAATATGATCCTGGTAGATGTTTCCTTTAATGAGTATTATTGTCCTTATTCATCTCTTATGAATAGTCTTGAAGTTAAATTTTTGAGCTATTAAAATAATTATAGCTGATTGCTTTTAGATCCATTTCTTGCAATACATTTTCCAACTTTTCACTCTAAGGTAAACTCTTCTAGTGGTGAGGGTGTTTTTTTTTTTCTTGAATGCAGCAGTAAATTGGATCTTGTTTTCTAATACAATCTATTAGGTTTTCCCCCACAACTACCTCTCCCCTATGTTCCCCAAATGATTTTCCCATTACAGGCTCCTCTATTCATTCATAACTCTATCCATTTCCCTGTCCTAACAAAGTCGAACTCTTTCTTCTACTCAATCTATATCTACCCTCTGTATCTGTAAGGATTGTAGCTTGGTTATTATTGACTTAACAGCCTAATATCTCTATATAATTGAATACATGCCAAATTTTCCTTTCTGGCTCTGGGATACCTAACGCAGACTATTTTTTTTTCTAGTTCCATCTATTTGCTTATAAATTTCAGGTCATTTTTAAAAACAGCTGAGCAATATTTCATTATGCAAATAGACCACATCTTCTTTATCCAGTCTTCTGTTGAAGGACATCTAGGTTGCTTCCAATTTCTGGCTATTTTGAATAGTGCAGCATTGAGTATAGATAAAAATGTATCTCTGAAGTAGGATAAAGCATTCTTGGATATATACCCAAGAGTGGTATAAATAGATCTTGACATATTTTGATTCCCATCTACCTGTGGAACCACCACAATAATTTTCATAGTGATTGTTCAAGTTTGAAATGGATGACTATTCCCCTTATTTTCAATCCTCACTTGCATGAGCTGTCATTTGTTTTGTTGATGTTAGTCATCTTGACACATGTAAAATGAAATCCCAAAGAAATTTATATTTTATTTCACTTATGGTTAAAGGTCTTAAACATTTTTCAGTCATTTGAGTTTCCTCTTTTAAGAAATCTTTATAGATATGTACTATATTTTAATTAGGTTATATTTTCTTGACATCTTTCTGGAACTCTTTATATATTTTGAATATGAGCACTATTGATGATGTAGTAGGAAAAAAAATCTTTTTCCATTCTCTAGGCTTCCTTTTTGCCCAAATGATGACATCATTTGCTATGCAAAAACTTCCAAATTTCATGAGGTCCCATTTATTAATTGTTGATTTTAGTTCCTTTACTAATTGTATTCCATTCAGAAAGAGAGTGTTTCCTGTGCCAATGAGTTCATGACTAGTTCCACTGTGTTGACATCTTTGGTTCATTTGGAGTTGAGTTTTGAACAGGGTGATAAGCATAGATCTATTTATAGTCTTCTAAATGAAGACATCCAATTTGGCTAGTAAAATTTAATGAGGATTTTTTCCTAGTGTTTATTTCTGGTTTGTTTACAAAAAGAATATCAAGTGCCCATAGGACTTTTCATTTGTGTCAGGGTCCTGAATTCTATTCCAGGGATCAACATGTCCATTTTCTGCCAATGCCATGCTTCTCCTATCATTGTGTCTTTGTCATTCACCTTGAGAACTAAGATGGTGACATCCCCAGCAGTTCTTTTACTATTCAAGATTGCTTAAACTAGCATAAAGCTGTTTGCTTGTTAGTTGTTGTTCTGTGTGTAATTGTGTATGTGTTTTCAAATGAAGCTGAAAATTATCCTTTCAAGATTTGTGAAGAATGTGTTTGAATTTTAGTGAGTATTTCATCAAATCTGTAGATAATTTTTGGTGTTATAATGCTAAAAATCCATGAACATGGGTGATCTTTGCAACTTCTGGTTTCTTCTTAAGTTTCTTTCTTCAGCGATTTGAAGTTTTTGATTTTCCAAGATATTTTATATTACTTCAAGGTATTGTGAAAGGTGTTGCTTGATTTCTTTCTCAAACCATTTATCATTTGCATATAAGAGAGCTACTACTTGTTTTGAGTTAATCATGCATCCTGCTACTTTGCTGAAAATGTTTATATCAGCTTTAAGAGTTTCCTGGTGGAATTTTAGGTCACTTATGTATATTATCATATCACCTGCAAATAAAGATGTTTGTTTTTATTTCTTCCTTTCTTTTTTGGAACCCTTTGATAGAAGGTACATAGAAAAAAGGACTTTAGTCATCTTATTTTTTTCAGGATAATCCATTATATTAAAGAGCTCTAAATAGTGGACAAACTTGTCTTGTTCCTGATTTTAGGTGAATTGCTTTGACTTATTCTATATTTAAATTGAAATTGGCTATGGCTGAAGGCTTGTTATCAATTGACTAATATGTTGAAATTTGTTTCTCTTATCCCAAATCTCTCCAGGATTTTTACAATGAAGAGGTATGGATTTTGTCAAATACCATTTTGACCATTTGGCATCTAATGAGATGATTGTGTATTATTTTTGTTTTTCAGTTAGTTCACCTGGCAAATTACATCTATAAATGGTCATATATATAAATTTATAAATTGTAATATATATAATATCTATATTACAGCATGTTTAAAATTAAGCTACTTGATATTTTTTTATTTTATTTTATTTTATTTTATTTTTTTTATTGAGAATAAGAAAAAAAAGTTTCCGCCTCCTCCCAGCCTCCCATTTCCCTCCCCCTTCCCCCAATCTTCTACCCCTCCCCCCTCTCTTCTCCCCCTCCCCCCACTCCTCTCACCCTCCCTCTCCTATCCAAAGAGTAGTCAGGGTTCCCTGCCCTGTGGAAAGTCCAAGGTCCTCCCCCCTCCGTCCATGTCTAGGAAGGTGAACGTCCAAACTGGCTAGGCTCCCACCAAGCCAGAAGATGAAGTAGGATCAAAACCCCTTGTCATTGATCTTGGCTTCTCATCAGTCCTCATTGTTCGCCGTGATCAGAGAGTCCGGTTTTATCCCATGCTGTTTCAGTCACAGTCCAGCTGGCTTTGGTGAGTTCCCAATAGATCAGCCCCACTGTCTCAGTGGGTGGGTGCACCCCCCGTGGTCCTGACATCCTTGCTCGTGTTCTCCCTCCATCTGCTTCTCATTGGGACCTTGGGAGCTCAGTCCAGTGCTCCAGTGTGGGTCTCTGTCTCTATCTCCATCTATCACCAGATGAAGGTTCTATGGGGGTGGGGTGGGTTGGGGATAAGGGGGGACAGGGAGAGAAAAGTAAGAAGGGGAGGATTGGGGGAACTTGGGGAAACAGGAAGATTGGGATAAAGGAAGGTTGGATAGGGGAGCAGGGAAACACATATTTAGTTAAAAGAGCCACCTTAGTGTTGGCAAGAGACTTGAACCTAGAGTGGCTCCCAGGAGCCCAAGGCAATGTCCCCAGTTAGTCCCTTGGGAAACTGAGGATAGGGAACCTGAACTGACCCTATCCTATAGCATTACTGACAAATATCTTTCATATCACTACTTGATATTTTTTATGAAGGTACTTAGTACTATGAACTTGTAATGAAGGACACTTAAAAGAAATCCCACACTAGCTCAGAATTGAGAAAAATAGATGGATATTTATTAATGGGTAGACTAACAAATCAGAGTTCTCTGCTGGAATAGAGAACAGAAACAGAATCTTGCAGATGAAAAAGAGGCCGGATGCATACTCTACATAGGCATAAATAGTATAAGAGGCCACGCCCCAGTAAGTACTTAATTACTGGTTGTAGGACTTCCTATATCAAACTTGCCTCATAATTTCATTCCTTGTGTCCCATAAGTTTGTATAATTTGTGTGTCCATTTTCATTCAATTCTAGAATGTCATTGATTTCTTTCTTAATTTATGTCTTGAAATATTTTTCATTCAGTTGAGATTTGTTTAGTTTCCCTAAGTTTGTAAACTTTCTGTTGCTTTTGAGATTATCTTTAATCTGTAGTTTGTAAATATGATATAGGGTTTTATTTTGATTTTCTTGTATATGTTTAGACTTACTTTGTGTCCACATGTCTGGTTTATTTTGGATAAAGTTCCATGAGGTACTGAGAAGAATGTATATCAATTTTTATTTCAGTAAAATGTCCTATAAATATCAGTTAGGCCCATTTGGTATATAGTTTCATTTAACCCCAGCACTTCCCTATTTATACTTTTTTCTTGAGGAGCTGTCTATTGAAAAAATGAGTTAAAGAAGTCTCCCACTATCAATTTGTGACTGAGATATTAAAAAAGTCATGGATATATGACAAGTGGCAGATGACTACAGAATGGATCAGGGTATTGTAGAATATGACGATGTCTCCTCAAATTTAGTAAAATCTGAGTAAAGTATTCAATTTTCACTAGATATTAAAATAATGATGAGTATAGAGTGTGCAGTATATGTTGATTGTTTAAAGGGATGTGAAACATATAAATCATCTGAAGTAGAGGATGAAAAATATTGCCAGGTAAACAATAAAGGCTGGTTTAAGCCGATATCAGAAAATTTGGAGAAGGATTTTAGATCATGGGTGGTCAATTCAAGTTGTCATGATACAGGTTTAGTTTAAAAAGCTTCAATAATTGACTCTTTTAGATCCTACATGAACAAAAACCTCCTGAGATAAAAATGTCTATAAAATATATAGTGATGGAAAACTTTAGTATATCCTGTTATGACAGATCTGTAAATCCTACAAAACAGAAGCACAAAAACATTATTTTTACTTGATATATAAAGCACAGTTGGCATATACTATTGTCTATGATATATGTAAAGTGTTACAAATCTTTTTTTGTGGGCTCTTTCTGTTGCTTAGTAACAGAGGAATTGGGAGAAATGATAAAAATAGGTCACCGCTTAGTGAGGGACTTTCTTGCTTTTTTATATCAGGAAATATCATTTGGGGATAATAATAGATATAAATCATGGGTATTCTGTATACTTCTTTGAAACAACACAAGACTTGTGAGTCTGACTATTTTTTCTATCATCTTGAAACATTTTCACTTTAATGAAATGGTAAAAATAAAGCCAATTGTGCACCTTACGTTTCCATAAATGCTAACAATTCTCTTAATAGCTAAGAGCATTTCATATTATATATTAGATGGAGTTAAGGCATTATGCACTTAGAGGAGCTGCCCATGTTTATGACAGCAATAACTACTGAGGAACATAAGTCCTGCAAGGATTAATTGCTTTTATGCAAACAAAACAGGAAATTTATTATTTTGCTAAATATTTGACTTTAAGCTAATGGTTAATGTAAATTCCTAGGGCATTTGCTTCAGACTGATTTATGTAACCACTTTGCAGGTGTGCTACATTAATTATAATCACATTTATTTAGTAATATTCTAATTGCATGTTTGTTTATATAACAGCTAAATCTAAAACAATTAGAATTTCTTTCCTTAGTCCTTGGATAAAATCAACACCCTGACTTGCTTTCCTAATTAAAAGGAAATGTTTTGTTTCCATTTTTGCTTGTTTATCGCTGCCATCTCTGAACATTTAGTGTTAAGTATATAATCCAAATTATAAAGCATAGTTGATAAAACTCCCATTAAGGGTCATATTCTATCAAACAAAAACTCCATTGCCCAAAATGGAAAAAAAAATTATGTTGTTTGACAATGAATTCCAAGATACTTCTAAAATAATTCACCTATTGACATTGTCCTTGATTGTTTGGTGAATTCGAAGGTAAAGCGCTATCTACACACTTTAGTCACAGAACATGGGAGAACTGAGCTGGAACTGATTCAGAAGCCCATTTCCTCAGGAATAGATCGCATAGTATCTGGAGGTGCTATAGAAGCTGCCAAAGGAGAAAAGCAATTAAAAGCCCCATCCAACTGCCAGGCCTACAATGTACAGCGATGATCATCTCAGCAATATGCATCCAATATTGTAACAGTAGCACTTTCATCTTTCAGTTAACCAGCAGCTATCTGACTGGACTAAAGTCCTGCTCAATAAGAGGAAATCCATGCCTGCTACTCTAACTCTAGCCAGTTATCTGTGGCTGAAGTGGCCATAGACCCTAGTGGAGAATCTACTACTGCCATTTTCCTAAACCAGTATAGTTTCTAAATGTATTCTAATGCTTATTATTGTACCCACAGACAGTTTAGCTTCCAAACCTTCTTCAAAGAAGCTTCATTGTGCAAAAGATGGAGACTACTTTAAAGAACCACACTCAATCCAAATGCAGAGATCAACTGATTGTAGTACTCACATCTCATAAAAACTAAAACCAGAAAACTTGCAGGGAAATGGACGGAAGTGTAAAGCAATTATACTGAGCTGTATAACTTGAGTCTACAAAGTTAAACAACGCAGGCCCTTTCTTATCTTCAGTTTCTAGACCCCAATATTTTATTTAGGTTGTTTACATTATGTTAGTTACATTTTGTTGCTAAGTAAAAACAATACCATGACCAAAGAAACTTACAGTAAAAATCAATGTGTTTATTTCGGATATGTTTGCAGAGGGCTAGTGTCCTTAGTGGTAGAGACAGAATGACAACAAGCACAGGCATGGTGGCAGAAGCAAGCAGCTAAGAGCTCACATTCTGATTAGCCAGCATGAAGCAGAGAAAAATATATATTTTATATATAACTCAAATCTTTAAAATGTATGATGTAACTCTACTGAGGTACATCCTTCAACAAGGTCACAACTCCTGAAATTCCCCACGCTCACAACCCATTGGAGACCAGATGTTCAAATACATAAATATATGGGAGATGTTCTCAGTCACAACACAGCAAGAATGGAAGACAAACGGGAGTTAGAGAATAGAAAAGAGACTTTGTGGGGAGCATAGTATAAGGGAAATGAATAGTGGATTTTTAGGTAAAACAAAGCAGTCAGGTGGAATATTGGTGTTGGAAAGGCTTCAATTGGTAGTGTGGTGGGAGTTCTGGGGAAATCAAGATTAAATAGGACTTGTATTAGATATGAATTTTTAGACAGAAAGTCTATTGCAAATGCTGCACCAGGTGCCACGATCTTGCCTGATAAAATCACGAAAGAGCCTGACTCAACTTGGCAGACCAGCAATTATCTTTCCATGCCTGTTAAAGAAAGAATGCCAAGATATCATGATTGTTAAGGATCATCATTTTGTTTACTGGGAAGGCATTTTATAAAATCATTCTAGGGAAGAAAAGTACAATGATGTTTCAAATCTTAAATTTCTATCTGGTAAGCTAGAGTAAAATTAACAAATATTCATAAAGAATAAGATATTTAAATGTTAAGAAATAAAATGATACAAATTCAAGGTTCAATTTTACTTAACAGACAGGAAGTGGAAAAAAAATCAAAGAAATAGTGTGAATCTGTGTATTCTTTGTTACCGAAAACCCTATTCTTAAAAAAAGAGTACAAGAGAGATATAGTGAAATTTACTCAATGTTCAAATGGTTACAAGGGTGAATCTAGTATGTGAACAAAGGATACTACTCACATTGCAAGGATCATGGTAAAGTCACAGTAATGCCTTTCCTAAAAGTGCTGAGTTCACCATGACAATTTCCTGTGTGTGTGTGTGTGTGTGTGTGTGTGAGAGAGAGAGAGAGAGAGAGAGAGAGAGAGAGAGAGAGAGAGAGAGAGAGAGATTATGTGTGTGTGTATACCTGGTTCTTCCTGTTTTCAGTTGATGTACCAGAAAGGTGAGGCACTGCCCGTCTCCTATATTTTGCCCTATAAGGATCCATGTTTATTCTATGTTTTCCCCAAACATGAGGAAGCACATTTTCTAAAACTCGAAAGTAAAACAATTTATACTGAACCAATCAAAAACATCTTCTATCTGCTTCCTTAGACATTTTTTCCTACTTCTTATTTTAGAAATCTATTATTTTTCTCTGAATTTTTTCATAGGAAACCCTATAAAATAATTAAGATTAGCTTGGTATTTGGATCTTCCTACCCAAAAATGGGCTGCTGGAATATATTAATGCAATATATAGGAAATGTGTTCCTCAGACTAGTACTGAGGATAAGTGAGTGACTAACATAGACTTAGTTCCCCTTCTTCGATTCTGGGTATGGGTGGGTTTTTCAGTACAAATTTAGTGTTTGCCTAGAGAAGCAAGCAAGTGTGCATGGTAGGGATGGTAAATGGACCGCACTGAAGTGGAAGCTCATAAATCCAAAATTATTTGGGCAAAATAAATTGATTATGATGGGTTTCAAAAAGAATGGCACACTGTTGGGTGTCTAGGGAAGAAGAATGAGTCTAAGAAGAATTAGCAAAGGAGTGAATATGATTCAAAAACACCCATTCGAAATTCCTAAAGAAATGCCAAGTCATTTTAAATAGTGAAAATGTTAGGGGGTTATGGGTCTGTAAACTAGTGTGAGGAGGCCAATTATGATCTGAATATATTCTGATATATTAATTTTTAAATTAAATTAAATTAAAAAAATATATTTCTTTTTCCTAAAGAATTATATTAATGAGCGATAGTTATTTCAGCTTCCCTTCTTTAATTGCACTCCTCTGTCAGTGTGGCAAAGCATATCTAACTACCCGCACAAGGGAGGTATCATTCTCAGGAAATTCAACATGTTATCACAATGTGTTTCAGGCTTTCGAAATATCAAATGAAAGTTTAGAGGAAGTAATGTGGATTTTCACTTTTTCTACGTGATTATTTTTATATAAAATTATGTTGAAAATAACTTTGATATCTTGGAAACCAAAATCCTTTAAACAGATTATCCCCTGTGCTCTGCACTCACCCTATGTAAACGTGGTCTTCACAAGCCTATTAAAATTCACAAATAAATCCAGTGCTTGTAAATATAACACATTTACAGAAAAACTTCTGATTATAAGAGTCATGGTCCTTTTTAATATACAGCAAAACAAAAAGGAAAAGTGCGCCCCCCCCTTTCACTGAAGTTAGTTCTAAATGGATAATTGCAGGACCTACCTAGCCACTGTTAGAATGCAAAACCTAAGGAAATTTCTATAATTTTAGCCTTAAAGGTGTAAAGCTTCTGATAAAAGTTTAAATTATTGAAAATGTAAATTAATATTCATCTTAATTTTTTTATTTTAAATATTAATAGCAATATTTAAGAGACATGTGATGTGGGATTCCCCTTTGTTTGCTGTGAATATTATTGGTTAATAAGGCAGCTGTCTTGGGCCTGCACAGGGCAGAATAAAGGTAGGCAGGGAAAACTAAAGTGAATGCTGAGAAAATAAGGTGGAGACAGAGATGCCATGGAGACACCAGAGAGGAAAGACACAAGGTGCTAGTTGGAATCTTGCTGGTAGGTCATGTGGTAAAATTAAAAAAAAAAAGAAAATGGGTTAATTCTAGATGTAAGAGCAAGCCAATAGGAAGCGCGACCTAATAGGCCAAACGGTGATTTAATTAATACAGTTTCTGTGTTGTTACTTAGGGTCTGAATAGCCGGGAATGAACAAGCAGCCTCCCACAACAAATGTGCATGTGATAACACTTTACTTTTGTTTAGTTGAGCTGTTTAACAACAGGCACAAAAGAACATTTGAAAATTTTATCCCCATTTAGTTTGATTTTTTTCTGAACTGTTAATATAATCTAAATGTTTTTGCAGTAATTTTAATATAATGGATCAATTAGTACTATGTGAAAGCAATATGATAAATTAATAGTATAAAATAAATCTATTATAATACAATTTCTATAAACAAAATAAAAATCAATACATAGCTAGAAGATGGATATTTTTAAAATTTTAACATACATGATGTTAAACTTGCAATTTCTGATAAAAGAGTCTCCTGCACTGTCTCTGCTAAAAAATATAATATTTATTTTCTCCTTCTCATCTAATGTATCTCTTATACATTCACATTTATAATAACAATGACAGCATATAATATAAACAACCCAACCTATGAACCCCACAATAAGTCCTAGGGGAGATAAATGAGGATGACCAGACAATTTCTGCTAACCACAGTGTCAGGTAAACTCTAACGTACAGAAGACACCTCAGTATCCTAACCAGGAACTTTGATTCATTATTATGATTTTTCTAGTTTATGATTCCATAGAATATACTAAATAAGTATGAAGAAATATGCTGGGGAGCCTCCTTTAGCCAGTGACCTTTGAGAGGCTGTATCAGGCTGGGTGGTGTCTTGGGTACCAAAAAGATGCACACTTGAGTGCCTGCTTTCTCTCTTCTCTCGGGCCTGGATGCTGGATTCAGTCCCTTTTCCCCATTCATGCAGAGGACTGTGATCTATAAGTCCCCTTTATATAAAGAACCCCTTACAATACTTAATTCTGAGTTAATGTGGGATTAATTTATTCTTGTTCTCCTACATCTGGTGCCCCAATGTGGGTACGAGCCCACACTTACTGACTTCCCACCAACAGAAATCAGATCTAGAAAATCTGTGAAACTGTTGTCAAACAGATAAAGAGAAATCTATAAATCTCAAACACATGGGTTCAATTCTACATCATCAACAATAGTGCTTTTGAATTAGGACAGCTTTAGAGGAATTGAGTCCAACAAAACATGAGATGAAAAGAGCTTATATAGACACTCTAGAAGCTTGGATAAAATGTGTGTGTGAAGAAAGAAATACTGGGCTAGCAATGGTCTTTACACCATGCCTGACAAAATTCCAGAAAGGACCACAGTAAAAGGATAGCAATACCCACATGTGTACAGAGGTGCACCAGCATGCACATGCACAGAGAGAGCGAGGGAGAGAGGGAGGAAGGGAAAGAGGAAAGGAAAGAGAGAGAGAGAGAGAAAGTTAAGATTTTTTATTACTTTAAAGATTTTTTTATTACCTCTAAAGATGCCGTGAGTTCATTTTTTGTTGTTTATGGACAGAAGGGCAAGTGACCTTTCCAAAAGAATAGTCTGTTTCTCCAGTAAATCTCATTTTGATTAAACTAAAATTTCATTTGTTTAGTGGTTATCATTTGGAGATTATGTCTGGGTTAGGGATTGGATGGAGATACCCCATTTAGGTCTGAGTGTTCCAAGGTCTCACTCCGCATATTATTGTCTGACTCTGGATATCTGTATCTGTTTCCATCTGATGCAGGAGGAAACTTTCCTGGGTTTTGTCTAAAATCTTAAGGGATGCCTCCATGACTCCATAACTTTGTTGTACGCTTGCAAATTTAGCGGCATATGGATAATGACGCATTCAATTGAGGTTGCTGAATCTTCGTAAACATCTTCCAGGGCACAATTATTAGAGTAGTGTACCCCAGAGGCATTTACTTCTTTAAGTGAAAATCTGTTAAATGATTTCATCTATAAAACCTAGATTTTTCCATTGCTAGGGGTCTTCTTAAAGCACACTGTCTATGTCCTGCCAAAGCTGTTTGGATTCTCTGTAATAGACTAACCTCCTTAAATATACACAATTTCTTTTCCCACTGTTTTGTTTTGGTCATTTTTTAAGTCAAACTGCATTTTAGATTCTTCCATGTTTTTAACTGAAATATTTTTTGCATACAATATAGTTTGAGCACATTCTTTTACCTCCCCAGATCCCCCCAGGTCCTTCCATACCTCCTTATCCACTCAACATGTTCTCACACATTCTTTATATTATCTCTCTGTCCTCTCTCTTAAAGAAAAACACTACAAGCAAAAAAGCACGTAGATGTCAAAACAAAAAACAATAAGACAAAAATATCAAAACAAACCAACACAAACACACACACACCACCACCACCACCACCGCCACCACCACCACCACCACCACCACCACCACCATTACCCCCACACAACAGCAACAACATCATCAACAAAGAACAAACATGAGGTCTGTTTTGGATTGGGTACTACTCCTGGCCATGGACCATGCACTGGAGTGTGGTTGGTATACACAGTGCCACTACCTCCTCCCATAGGCATTACAAATAGCCTCTGGGTTTTGTTTGGGACTTTGTATACATATTCTCTTATCTAAGCTGGAACATTCTTGTGTGAACCTATGCCGGGTTTGTGCATGGTTTCGCAGCCTCTGCAAGTTCACATAGGTATCAGCAATAGCTGGATGATACTGTTTTCTGAAGTCTACCACCTCTCTGTTTTACAATCTTTCTGCCTCGCCTTCTGCATGGATCCATGAGCCCTGTGGAATTGGGGTTTGATAAAGATATCCTATATAGGGTTGAGTGGTCCAAAGACTCTCACTCTCAGCATACATCCTGTTGTGACTCTTTATATTAGTTACCATTTACTGCAAGGGAAGATTCTCTGATGAGGTCTGAGTGTTGTACTGATTTGTAGATATAGGAATATATCATTAGAAGTCATTTTATTTCTCTATTTATTTAGCAGAATAAATAGTAGTAGGGTTTCCCCTAGGCTGATGACTAAATGGTCTCAGTTTATTGGCAGAGTTAGATATAGGTTCTATTTCATGAAGTAGGCCTTAGATTTAATGGGAATTGGTTGGATATACCTCTAAGAAAGTAATGAATATGAAGTCATTAAGGGTGAAACAAACAAAACAACTGTATTGCATGCATAGTGAAGTATTCAAGTGTGCTATTAATATTTGAATATATGTGCAGACTTTTCTGAATCGTCTTATCTGTAATTTTAACATTTTAATAATATATAAAGAAAAATGGAAAAATATAGAAGTACATGTAATATAAGGGGATATGTCTCTTTTCTATGCACAATACACTAATCTGTTCATAAAAACACAGAGTCCTCCTTTGAAATGGGAACTGTAGATCTCTCATTTTGCACTGAGGTATTTGGGTGTTTCTGTCTATGCACATAATTAAAATCTAATATGTGTACAATATATATCTTATACATGTCAACATATATCAATGAGTATGTACACATTTTGTTTTCAACTTAATATTTTACTTTTCACTTTTTCATTCAGTCATATTTGTCCTCACTTGTTTACTTTTTGAACATAAAGCTTTTGTAGATTTATTGACTTGGAGTACTTAGAAAAAAAGATGTATGAAGGAAACATAAAGCACTGTCCTGAACTAAACAAAAAGAATGAGTAGAAAACAAGTCCAGAGCTACGGATCAAGAGGGATTACATAGATGGATAGGCACAATAATTCCTTTACGCATTGAAGATCCTGGCTTGCCAAGAACACAGTTTGCTTTTTGTTGTGTTTCTATGTCTTCAGTACTATATTCCTGGTTTTTTGCTTTTGTTTTGTTTTTTGCATTTAAAGCCATTAGTTTGTGCCATTCCGACAATCTGCCAGGAGGCATATTAATCACTGTGATCTCTCTACTTCCCAGAATAAAGACAAGGCGTTATGAATACGTGAAACTATATCTTTGATTTAGAGCTAATAATTTCACCAGAGAGCCCAGCGTGCTGACCAGGCCAATTTGAACATGAGAAGTATGCTGAGCATCACAGGAGATGAATTGACATTCGGGAAAGAATTCAAAGACATATCTGCACTTACAGAAACAAATGATGCATCAAGGTATTTGGGAGAACTTCAGTAATAATTTTGTTATTTTATTAAACTAATTATTTTATAGTAATTGTAGTTTACTGAATGCACTATAGACTGCTTGGAGTTCCTACATACAATTTAGAAATATTGATATATATCTAGTTCAATATTCCATCTACTACTAATACATGAGTCATATCTCTGATGATTGTTTTAGCACCCTCTTATACCCCATAAAGGGAAATGAAGATGGATACAAAAATAACGCATGCAAATAGATGATGTTAATTGTTATAATATAATTCTGAGAGTGATGTTGAGATTGATGGAAGGAATGTTCTTGGCATTTGGATAAGGCTTTCTGGAATTAAATGAAATTTCAATAATATTAGAATTAGTTAAATATATTACACACAAATATTAGAGGAGCTACCATTTTGGTATTTAATTTTTATAATTAAGCTTGATAGACATGAAAAATATTTATATTTCATATATTGTATATTTGCATAATATTGCTATGATGGCCTTTTCATTAGTTAAAATTGTTTTGATGATATTATATGATGACTACTGTATTAGGAACAATACATATCAGCATTAATTTAGCATAGATGATATTAGTTCTTATGAAGATTAGTGGGGAAAATAGGGAGAATTGAGATAATTTCAGACAAAGAAAAGTAGAGGATATCCTGCGTGACATGTATTTGAAGAATTTAAATTCTGCATAACTCTAAAGCCTTCCTGAAAAAAAGAATCCTAGGCAGAAATTTATAACATGTTAGATCTGTGAGGAGAGAGTCTCTGATAGGAAAGCAGTGAATTTGTAACAATCGATTCCAAGGAGCAGAACTTGTGCTCAAGAAATAAAAGCCACAAGGAGCTAACACTATATTAGAAGCAAACAGCATTAACTAATTTCTCTACAGCTCGAGATGGACGTGGAGAACAGCTGCTCAATGAGATGGGTGACTAGAATAATGTAATCAGTGTACACTGTCAGACAGTGCATTGGAGAAGTCAAGACATGGTGCCTCTCCACCAATGTGTGTCAGTGATGTGACAGGCTCAAGGGCACCTCTGGGAGTCAGGCATCAGAAAGCGAATAGGGTGCTGGTACTGAAAGGTAGGAATTCCTATTTATTATATACCTCCAGGTCTCTGTGTCCTCTTCTCTTATCCGACTCAGTGGATGTCCGAGTGTGATACACATGCAAACTGTGTTGTAACTACAAAGGTTTCCACAAAACAAATTGTGTGTGGGTTACTGCAGCAGTTTGGACACAAAAGTGGTGGGAATTGGGCAAAAATCCTAAGATTATGATTGACTAGTTATTAAATTTTATCAACATCTGATACATAATAGAAAACTACAATATAATTTAAAGGCATAACACAGACACTTGGATAAAATAATAGCTAAAAATGCCCTGTACCTAGGCAAAGATATTTACACCTGACTGTAGGAGACAGTAGATCAGTCAAGGAGTATGAACAGAAATGAACATCTCTCTTAGTCGTGTAGATACTGCTAAGAAGAAAGCAAAGAAAGGACACTCAAAAGTCCAGAAAGAAAGCATCATGTTTTTGCAAAGGCAAACCAGAATACTGACCTGTGATTTTCATTTGCAGAAATTGTGTGTGTCAATATGATGAAATTTAAAGTGTCAATCTAGGGGCTGTGACAGCAGACGCAAGACTTGCACAACAACGAACTGGCCAAAATCTCTACATGGATCAAGGATTAAATTTCAGGTCTAGTTTAGGAGCTGGCAGCTGATGGATTCTGGGAGGAGGAGAGTGGGTTTTCTCCAGGGATACGAGGGTAGTCAGTAGCTGGCCCTACACCAATGCACATATAGATGATAGTAAATAGACTCAGTGGGTTTTAAAGTAGAGGAGAAAGCAGTGGCGCATAGGGAAAGCTAGCGTAGAGGAAAAAGGGGAGTGGGGTTGACCAAATTCACTAGGTAGATGTATGAAGTAAACGAAAAATAAAAAGCACTTTACTAGTTTTAAATACATTGCCAATGCTTTTTGTAATATACCAGCAAAAGCAGAGAAATAGGATGCAATGACTCTGTGACTTTAAGAGATTTTATTCTCCAATACAATCATACTCTTGGTGCAATCTTGTTTTAGCTGTCCCAGAATGTGAGGTAACTTGCAAAAGCACATTTAATCATAAATAACTATAGTTTCCAAGTCACTGTTTTCAAATTAAAATAAACTTCAGACTTGGCTATATTCCAAACCAGGAAAAAAAAAAAACTCTTGCTCAGACAAATTAATACATTTTAGAACATGAAAAGAAAGAATAGCAGATGTTCCCAAGGATGGGAAAGTGATTTAAAAATCAGTACATTTGGAACACAAGCAATGAAACAAAAAGGAAAATGTGGAGCAGCTGTCTGGCTGTGCGTCTCAAGTGGGTACAGTTCCAAGGAAATGCGCTGAAACATTGAAAAGAGAGACCAAATTCTGTGGAGAAATTTCTAAAATTATCAAGGAAATACAAACTAAAAATTATCCAGTTTGATTAATGCACATCATTTAGTACTTCTTTAAAATATGAGTTAGTGTAATGGTTACATTGAATTTTCCTTTTAACATAGTGTGGACAAGTTATATCTATGAGGAACTGTCTTGATTAGGTGGGTCTACCAAACTCTTTCTACTTTGAATTGCTTTCTTCAGAATATTTTATTGACATATATAGCATGTTAATAGCATTACAATATTACATATATAATAACAGGAACAAAACTAGTACAAGGAATACTTAACTTCGTAAGCACTGAATCAAACAAACCCAATAATAAATAAATTAATAAAGGAGCATTCTCTCAGCACAAGTTTTGTGGTGAGTCTTTTGGTTTGAATCTTTACTGGCCATGAAAGGTTTATGTTCTGGGTATTTGTCGGCAGAGAGTGGCCTATTTTTGATCATATGCATTGAGGATTTGGGGGCAAGCTGGCAGAAGTGAATAGCTAGTTGGGATTTTAAAAGTTATACCTGTCCCTGATTTTTATCTCACATTTTCCTAATCCACCTTGATATTAATAGCATACTACACAAGCTTTCCCTCTAGCTAAAATGCTCTGATGAGATTTCTCCACCATAATAAATAAAGTTCATCTGAAATGGTGAGCCAAAATGAATCTTCCTCCCATGAGTTGCTTTCTGTAAGACCCCAAACTAACACAAAAACACTAGTACCAAGAACGTGGTTACCTTGTATCTAAACTTCAACATGAAAGTCTTAGCCCTTGGGAACCATCTTGACAGAGGAATTTAAAGATGTGTGTTACACATGTCTTGGAATTTTAAAAGTAGAGCATAAAGGGTGATTTTAGCAAGAATTTAATGAGAATTTCAGTAAGACTGAAGACAATAAGGACTACTCATGAAATTTCAGTTGGGAATAGAGGCTGTCTCAGGAACTGGACCAGGTGTCAGTCATATTACAGTCTAGCAAACAGTTGCTCCACATTCTACATATTATGGTAATCTGATTTTTTGATAAATTCAAATGTATCAGATTAAGTAAACTGATGAACAGAATGTTAAACAAGACTAATTCCTACGAATGCCTCCATAAGTTAGCTCAGAAACAATGATCATTTCCTAAGGAGACTTTTCTTTTTTACTAAGGGATTTAAAACTGCTTTAGAAGTGGCTCAAATCTCTAGTTTCATCAAGTCTTTTACCTATTTCAAAGGTGTCTTTGCAAGAGTAGGTAACTTGCATATGTTGTAGTTTAGAAAGGAAGGAAAGTTTGAAATAAAGAGAAATCTGAACATATTAGACTCTTTAAATAAATCGCTAAAAAAAAAGAAACCTGACATAAAACAGTGAGTCATTTCATTAGGCAGAAAACCTGACTCAGCAACCCTTAGGACTCTGAAAGTAATTTATTTTTGCCCAGAGACATTTTGACTAATAATTACCTATTTTAGCATAAACTTTTCCCATGAGAAATCATTATATAGCTTACTAGAGTGTCAAGTTAACGTGTAACAATTGGCTTCTTTCCATCTTTGTTCGCTCATGAGAAATTGCTATGCATAGTGGTGCATGTGCTAACTAAAATACTTGGTAAGACCCAGCGTCAGTGATTATTCCATTGAGCAAGCTACACATTGTTTAACAGGTACATGGTGTACTGGAGGTAATTCGTATTTCTTTCTGTTTGGTCATGACAATAAAGCTGCCATTTGTATCGTGGGCCCCAGGATAAATTGATCTCCTGATGCTCGTGTAACATGAAGAGCACTATAAGATAGACAAAGGGGTTATTACAAGCAAAATTCCATCCATTGGCCCAAACAGATACACTGCCATTCTTTCCTAAAACATACCTATTATATTTGATCAAAGTTGACATCATAAGCTGGCACAGTCGATATAACGATAAATTATATAAGCATTTAAAATGAATATATAAGCAGTTATAATAAAACAACATATTTGGAATGATGACTAACTGATAAAATTGCCAAAAACTTATAGTTATCAATCATTCAACCCAACTCTGTAATCTTGGAAAGTATTCTGTAATGAATAGAATAAAAATTGGATAGGCAATGACAAGAAGTTTTTTTTTTTTCTTGCTAAGTTGAGAAGGACCAGGCATAATTCGAGGCAGAATGACAGCATTTGATTCCTTAGGGTGAAAAGATAGCTGCCCCCAGATGCTTTTCAAAACCTCCTTCTCATTAGAAGGAAAAGGTGACAGGAGATTCCTACCTATTTTTAGGTAAAGCAGTTAGAGGAAGTTCATCTGCAAGAGAAAAAAAAATGTAGAAAGTCCCTGGATGTGTTATTTGTATCATCCAAAAGCACATCGTCAGCCATGCATGATTATATATTTTAAAATTATATATCAGGCCCTATTTTTCATCCATTTTTGGTCTCTTACACTTGGAATATCTACAGTAGAACATCGGTACATATCCTTATAATTTATAAAATTACATTTTATGTAAATTTCTATTTAACCTTACCTAATACCATCTTGAGGCTCTCTGAGGATTATACTTAAAATGAGAAAAAAAAAGGTAAACCCTGTTATTAAGTGTCTCAAAATCAACTCTGAGTTTCAGAATCATAAATTAATCTTAAGGTATATTTTCTCTATTACTTCCAAGAATAAGAATATAGGTGAGCATGCAAATCAGTTGGGCCATGTTTCTAATTGGAATACACACTGGGAGATTTGAAATAGAAATAGCTAATTCCGGAGAGCCTGACACTCAATGTGTGTCAGTGTTGCTAGGGATATTGTTAAAATGCAGAACACATTTTGGGAAGCAGTACACTCCTGATGAAAAATATGCATATAGGCAAGCAGAGACTAAAACATGGATTGAGTCTTCAAGGGGTGAACAAAGAAAATGAGTTCTGTACATGTACTCAAGACATGTACTTTAAGCCTCCCCCACCCCCTGCCTGCCCGTCTTTAGTGTAAAGACGCTCAGATTGTCCTGCATAGTTATCTTGGCTGCTGCACACCCTATGCCATGCAGGCAAGATCTCAGCCTAATGCTTTCCCTTCATTTTCTTGATTCTCTTGCAACCCAGATAATGGCATGGTTCAGAGGTCTTTGATTTTTTTTCCCATTTTCTTTAAAAGTTCATTCTCTAATAATTTCTTGTTTCTCTGTGAGAAAATTATTCTATTGTCTAAAAGTATCTTCCTGCCCTGTGTACATCTACCTGGGTGCTTAACTATTATTTTTTAAGGTTTTATTCATTCATCGCAATTCTCACTGAAACTAGTTTTCTTTATCAAAACAATACTTGTATCTCTTAATCCTCGCAGTGAAACAAATTAAATAGTGACTTTATTTCCTTCCATGATCTTCTATAAGTGCCCAGGATCTTCTGTAAGACAAATTTCTTTTTAGGAATTTTAAATAAGTAATATAATGAATTGCATTGTTACATAGATCTATCATATACAGAGTCAATGTTTTTCAGAATGGTCAAGCAGAAATCTAGATAACCTCTCTAATTTTAAGATTTCATCATACCAACTTTATGCAATTATTTTCAAAATCATTGCTCAAATTAACTAAAATTTAAGTGTGCATATGTTTCTGTCCTTAAATTCTTTTATTTTTCTTGATTTAATATATGTTATTATTTTTTTATTTTGTCTTGATAACATTTGGGTAATATTTTTTATAGATATAAATGTCAACTGTTCTGCGATATCAATTTTCTATGAATTAAAAAATAATGCACACCATAAAGATTTAAATGGTTAAAAACAAAACTTAGCAGTGAGCACACTGAATTTATATATTCATACATCATACCAAACTGCATATAATTTCCTTTGCTGATTTATTTGATATATTTTGGTTAGTGGAAGGGCAATCTTGATCATTATCACTAACAGTTCATGGTTTACAATAAACTGCTCCACGCTGATATAACAAGACTCTGTATTTCTGAAAACCATAGTATCATATATCAGTTATCTATTAAGCTGTGTTTTTGATCATGGCCATATTGACAGGTATAAGATGGAACCTCAGAGTTGTTTTCATTTGCATTTCTCTTATGGCTAATGATGTTGAGCATTTTTTTAAAGTGTCTTTCAGTCATTTTAGATTCATCTATTGGGAGTTCTGATACGTCCCTTTCTTGACAATGACCTCAGATCATTCTCCTGTCTGCTTGGTGTTCAGTTCTACATGTCATAGAATCAGAATCAGCCAGAGTAGAATTTCAAGATGGACATCTTTCAATTTACAGTGTGCATCGGGTTTATTCAAAAGACACAAAAGAAATCCATACTATAATTTTCTCGGTTTTAATTTTTACTTATATATTCATGCTCAGAGCAATAATGAATCTCGAATACTGACAGCATACTATTTTGTTTTGTTATAATTCTTCACTAGTTAACAATGGTTAGATTTTTTTCTCAGTAGTTTCTTTAACTATTTTTCCTTTATTCCTGCTATAACTTTATGTAAAACTTCTGTTAAGGAGTACTGAAAGACTGTTCAGTTTCTGATCTTAAAAGGAACATTTTAATAACACTACAAAATACATCATTAACTGTATATTTTGAATGTTTTGTTATACATATTCTTCATCAAAATGGTTCTTTTTGTTTATCTGTTCCACTTTGCTGGCTAGTTCTATTTGAGGTTGGTTGAATTTTGTCAAAGAGTTTTTTTTAACGATTGAAATAATCACTTTTTATCCTTTATCCTCACTGATTACATCAATTGATATTCAAATGTCAAGCAAGCTAGATTTATCATACCTTGTTGTAGTACATAATACTTTCTACAATATATCATCAATTATTTTTAATTTTTTTCAATCTTTATGAATATATGCATAAATGATCTTATTCTACATTTTTCATTCTTGCGATAATATTGTTTCATTGTTTCATTATTGTGAATTTTTAAAGCCATGCCTTGTTTTTATATTATCAACATTCTCTTCTTTTAAAATATATTTTCTGAAGGGGATTATAGAAAGATAATGTAACTCTTCTCTGTATAATAGAATTCAACCACATGTCTTTCTAGAACTGATATTTTAATTTTGGAAAATTATTAATTCTTGGATTTAGTTCTTTAATACTTACAGAAATATTTGATCTACCTGTTTCTCATTTTATGATTCCAGAAGTCTTTCTCTAGTAAGTAACTGTTCTATTCCATTGCACTCTTAAATTTATTGGCATGAAGTTGAACACAATGCCACTTTATCATTTGAATAGCAACAATGGGCTTAGTGGTTCAGACTCTTTTTTCTTCACTGCTAACTATAATGTTTATGTTCTCTTTTTTCTTCGTTGTCTTGGCTATACAAATATCAAATTTATTGACATTCATCCTTTAAGACAGTTTTTTCAATATTGATTCCTTATTTCAACTTCATGGATTTTCATTCATAACTCATATATTTCCTTTGTTTAATTTGTATTTAACCTCCACTTCTTTTTTTTCTAGCTTTTTAAAATATAACTTAGATTGCCACTATTGATTCTTCTTTTCTAGTATAGAAAGTTGAGATTGTAAGTCTCCATCTAAGTTGTGGTTTCACTACATCTCACAAATACAAATGTGTTATTTTTATTTGTGACTGATTAACTTTTAATTCCTCACAAGATTTGTTTGATTCAAAAGTGTATAACATAATATCCATGTATTTGAGAATTTTTTTACTAACTCTCCACCACTGATCTAAATTATTTTTTGACAATGGTAAAAAACACATTTTTGATTATTTCTATTTCTTCATCCTGCTGTGGTGTGTTTTATGATAAATATATGGTCTATGTTATGGAATGTTCTATTTTAAGGTAAGTGTAATGTACATTCAACTGTTAGTGGGTGAAGTATTCTACAATATCAATTGGTCCTGTTGATTGATTATGCTGTTCAAGCTAACTTTATCCCATTTTCTTCATGTTCTGACTGCCAATTACTGAGAGTTATTGAAGTCCACAAATGTCAGTAGATTTGTCTCTTTTCTGTTGCAATGCTATTAATTTACTCCAAGTATTTTCAAAGATTGTTGTTAGGTGAAAACACATCTAGGCTTTCTGTTTATTGATGGAGAACTGACCCTCATACACACACACACACACACACACACACACACACATTTGTGTATAGTGCAATTTCTACAACAGAATAAATGTGCTGCTCTTCTGTGAGACATTCATAAAGATAGTGGCTTTTCATATGCAGAGAGGGAATTTAGGTGTATTTTGATGTCTTCCTTTCACCATTAGTTGGGATCTTAAATGGGTATGAATGTAAAATTTTACAATATCTACCAGTAAGTGAGCAAGTTGGATCTATAAAAGATCAAGTAGCAAACAGTTTGGGCTTTATGATTCAGTTGCTGTCATGTCTATTCAAGTATATCTTGATAGGTTTTTTTTTTTTTTGGAAAATTATCAGTTACTCTGCTGTACTCATCCATTTGCAGACTTTGCCATGTTTGTGTTTTAAAATTCTTTTGAAAACTATCAATGAGAAGACTAGATGAATCATATGGTAGGGTTACATTGAGTTATGCAAATACGAGTAAATAAAACACCTCAATAGATATACTTTTTACATTTCTGTGCCATCCTGACTTCCCTTCATGAACAAATAGGTTTTGTTGTTTCAAATCCTTTCCAGGATTTGTTGCTTTGTATTTTAGATGGTGTAGCTTAGAATGAAGTTTTCCTACTTTTGCTTATCGTATTATATATAGCATGGAGTGTTCATTTCCTTGTCTGCTGTATATTTGCTTTCTTTACTCTGATTCCTTTTCTTTAAATTTATTATTAAGTTTTGCTTGTGGTTCGGTGTGGCTCTATCTTAGGGCTGTGATCTTCACAGAAGAACTTCATGTACCCTGTAGGCATCAGGGGAGCATACAGGACACTAAAATAGAGTATTTTATTTCTCCAAAGTTCCTGAGAAAACTTGAGTTAGTGAGGCGCTGGTGAAAGAGTTTCCCTTGAGGCAAAGCAATTCTTAAGGAGAACATTCCACTCTGGGCAGTTTTTCTGTGACCTCCAGTTTTTGAAAGAGCTAGGAACAGTACGAGATGTTCAGTTTGTTTAGCTGAAGGTGCAGTTGGAGTTTCTAAGTTCTTAGTATGTTGCTCCTAAAAAGTCAAGTCAGTTTTACTTTGATTTATTCCAATATTTGGACAGATATAGGCATAATTGGAAAATGAAAATGTATTTTAAAAGTGAACCGCCTACTGAGATCTTTATTTATCTCGAGAGTGGGGGCTGTTCTCAACTATTTTAGTAATTTCCTTTTCTGTTTGTCTCCACATTGTATTTACCTGGTTTATACAAAAACGTCTTTTCACAAAATGTGATGTAAATCTATACTACCTCTTTCTTCTTTCTGATGTCCAGTTTTATTCGTTGGCTATTATGATGCATATTACCAATAACATCATGCCAATTAACACACATTTTAGTCAGACACAACATATATAGCTCTAACATACTCTGCCACTACTTTTTGTTTATATCCTCTCATAATATGAGAATGAGGAGACTATAGAATATAGAATTCATATCAGTAATAGTTTAAACATTTTTTTCAGTAATTTGTGCTTTATAGTTCAATGCTATTGATTTACTATGGGAAGCTTACTTTGTGATGAACCTATATTTTATTTTTGTATAATTTGATATCAATAAATGCTTTTCAAACATATACCTATATTTTGATTATTAGTGTTTATTTGACATTTGCTGCTTTTTATACTATGATAGCATCTTTATTCAAAATTTCAGAAGTATTGAGAAATATTATACAGTTTCATCTTTTGGATTTCAAAGTAAACCATTAAACTGCATGTATTTATTTTCTATATTATTATATTGATATTCCAGCAGCATTTGAACTTGCATACATTTGATTTGTTAACAGTTTTTTTAGACAGTTCCTTATTACTGATTTAGACTTGAATCAGAATCAGAGTATAGATATCTCCTGAAAGAAAATGGACATTATGAGTATAAACATTTAAATTTCTGGCTTCTGGTTCCTACAAAAAAAAAAGCTAGAAAGTTAAAGTTCTATCCGGAAAACAAAGAAAAAGCTGAGCACACTGAAATATTAGTCTCTCCTTTTAAACTAGATGTTGGGGTAAAATCGATATCCTCAAATTTACGAAGATAGACATAGTGAATATTGAAGCTTGTCTTTCTCAGAATATGTATCATGAACCAGAAACCTCAAAGGGAAGGTTTTCAACGTAGGGACTCTAGAGTTATAGTCAATCATGATATGGTACTCATCAAAATACTTTTTCTTTCATTGGGCTCCTCCAGGGAGACCGCTTATGTCTGCAGGGGTGGTACCGGCGTTCAACTGGGTATGGTAATGATTATACATAACTCCAAACACTATAAGTACTTTTTTTCATTATTCCCCAATTGAGGGGGAGAGGAAAACTTGGGAAACTTTTTAAAAAGTTTGTAAGCCAGTGTCAGTCATTTCTAATATGTCTGAAACCCATGAACAGCATACAGAACACTTGTCCTCCACAAAGCCTTTACCAGCAGGTTCCTCACAGTGTGGTGTAGGCCTTTACATTCAGTGCATTATGTTTTATATGAAAGAAATTTATTAAGGCAAGTGGAAAGTGGAGCTGATTAAGAGAAGTGTTCAATTAAGATGATTCATAAAAGTAAGTGGAATATAAAAGCAGACTGAGGATGTGCCCCACTGCCTGCTCAGGATATGATTACCTGAGTTCATGCAAAAAAAAAAGTGAAAATAATCAGAAGAGAATATTTAATTAACATAAAATAATACATTCAAATGTATTTCAATAATACAATTTGCTTACTGAATCATTAGGTATATTACTAAATAATCTAAATATCTTCATTGAAATATTTATTTTTTATTAAATTTGGTGAGTTGAATGTATTTGATTTGACTTTGACCAACTGACTTAATTTACTTAGCAAAAAGGATAATCTTTTATTTTATTATTTAATAAATGTAAAGGATACTGGTCTCCTTTACCATTATCAAGTATCAATTAGCTTCACATTCTTTCAGCCTCAGACTCTTCACAAGCATAAGACCTGTTGGTGTCTCAAGTCTCTGTGATGCACATAGCTGAGCCTTGTTTATGAAATCGCTCTGGGTACACCTGAATTTCCTTAAGAGCAGGCTACAGACAAGCTTGTAGTCAATTTCTTTATTAGTGATTGATGTGGGAAGGCCCAGCCCATTATGGCTGGAACCATAACTGGGCTGGTAGTCCACAAACATCCGGACCGAACCTTCATCTGGCGATGGATGGAGATAGAGACAGAGATTCACAATGGAGCACTAGACTGAGCTCCCAAGGTCCAGATGAATAGCAGAAAGAGGGAGAATGTGAGCAAGGAAGTCAGGACTGCAAGGGATGCGTCCACCCACTGAGATGGTGTGACTGATCTAATGGGAGCTCACCAAAGCCCCCTGGACTGAGACTGAACGAGCATGTGATCAACCGGACTCTCTGAATGTGGCTGACAATGAGGGCAGACTGAGAAGCCAATGACAATGCCACTGGGTTTTGATTCTGCTGCATGTACTGTTTTTTTGGGAGCCTAGTCTGTTTGGATGCACACCTCTCTAGACCTGGATGGAGCGGGGAGGGCCTTGGAATTCCCACAGGGCAGAGCACCCAGACTTCTCTTAGGACTGGAGAGGGTGGGGGAGGCAGAGTAGTGGGAGTGGGAGGGAAATGGGGGGATGGAAGGAGGCAGAAATTTTTAATAAATAAAAAAAGAAAGAAAGAATATAAAATAAAATTCTTTGGAAAAAGCCATGGGGGAAAACTAATATATAAATGTACTAAAATATACAAATACATGTATATAAAAAGTTACCTTAAAGAAATATGCTACAATAGGACAATGCTAGGGGTTTAATCAGCAATAATGATGCTAAACACTTTATTCTATCAAATAAAATACCTAATAACAGGAAAAAAAAAAGCAGGCTGAGCAAGCCATGTGAAGCAAGCCAGTAAGCAGCACTCCTCTGTGGTCTCGGCATCAGCTCCTGCCTTCGTATCTCTGTCCTGACTTCCTTCAGTGATGGACAGTGATGTGGAGTATAGGTAAACAAAGCCCTTCCTTCCCACTTGCTTCTGATTGTGGTGTTTATCACAACAGAAACCCTAACCAAAACAGGAACTTTATCAGATTTTGACAATTAATAAACTAGTTAAGTTGATATCTTCCTGTCAAGAAATGAACAAGTGTTATTTTAAATTAAAAATGTAATAGTATTTATGATAACATTAAAATATTGTAAGTGCAATTATAATAACATGTACACAAGATTTAATTAGTGAACAGTCAGTTCTCCTATTGGGTTAATTTCAATACATAAAACTAATGTTTTCATAATCTATCTTGATCATATTATTTTCCCTTCCCCATCTTCTCCTAACTCCTCCCAACTTCATGTTCTTCCAATGGCATTTTTGTCTTCTTTCCCCTCCAAGAATGGTATGGGCTGAAAGTAGAGCACAAGAAATATGGGTGAACTTTTATTTTCCAAAGAGGATTAATAATTAGAATGAACAATTAATAGTTGGAAGGCAGAAAACTTGGCCAGGTAATTAGAAACTTCGAGACCCTCAGTAACGAGAGGATGCTAACAGAGGTTGTATTATAATTCTGAGCTCCAGTCGCCTCTGGGTGCCAAGAAAAGACTGAAGCCAAGTGTCACAGCTCTAAGCTCTCAGAACATCTGTTGACACTACCCAAGAGAAGGCCTTGCAGAGCAGTTGTGTACAGAACAGGTGATTAATATGAGTAGCAGGGGGCAGTGTGTCTCCTATCTGCCAAGTCTCCAAGGGCAGGGAAGGAATGGCAGATTTCAGAGCAGGAGACCCTGAGGCAGGATCAAGTTCCCTGCAGGAGAAGCAGGTGCAGTATTTTTCACAGCAGGAGAAGGGGTAACTGAGTACCCCTTTACAGTTGGTAGGGGCCCCACAAGTCTATGTGTGATGAATCTCAGGTGTGGTCTTACTTTTCTTCTTTATCCCAGGAGCACTGGGTGGTCAATTACTAAGCCAATGCCTGTTGAGAGCTGGACTGTGGTCTGTAATAAAATAGCAAAAATGCTGCATTGAGACCTGGTAGAGTTGACCCTGGGGGTTCTGGCCAACTGAAAGTAAGTGTAATGCAAATCAGATGATACATTTTGTCAATCAGAAAAGACCAGTTAAACCTGAAACTGAATGGGAAGACAACTTGAGCTGGCTGAAAGCCTTCCAATTAGAGATACCACTTCACTTTCTGATCTCATGGCAGAGGGAGAGAAGTTAATAAGCAGCTGACAAGAGGGCTCACAGGGCAATTCGAAACAAGGAGTTACCTTAGGTGGCTGTTGCCACCCTATGGTGTACAAAGAACATTTGCTTTTAGAAATAACTGTTGTCTTGATGCCTGTGAATTCTACCTGGAGCTGACCTCCTACTGTTGCTGCTCTGATATATCCAACATCTTTGGGCTGTAGATGTTAGGCTTTTGGAAGTTCCTTCTCGTTGGAGTTTTTATGTTTTTGTTCCAGCCGCATTTACTGACAATCTAGGCCATGATTTAGAACATTTCCTGCTCCTTGCTCTCCATGCTTAAGCTCTGGATGCCACAGGCTCTGCATGTGACCCCCCTAATCCCACCCCCACTAAGAGAAAAACTGCAAAACTCCTACAAAATAGGGAAAGGCATTAAATAGAGATCTTCCATATTCATGAATCTTTTTAAAATAATTATTTAACATTGTGAGATGTTGGTCATTCTTAACATGATCTCATTAAAACATGAATCAAGTTTTTTTGGACAGCTATAAAGTATCTCTAATGGAGCTCCAGAAATTAAAAAGTCCTAGAAAAGCAAATACAAGGTTGAAGAAGAGTAAGGTGGAAGATGCGCCAATCTTTAAGATACACTCCGAAGTTACACTAGGTAACAATTCTCAAAGCTGTTACAAAAAATGAAACAAGGCTGTGAAATAAAGGACCACATGAAAGACTCAACCAACATTTGAGAAATGATTAAATGCTGTGAAACTTTGACAAAACAAATATTCAGTAATAATGTAGCTGGAACAACAGGATTATTATATGTAAAAACTGAATCTCAACACAAACCTAATACCTTCCAAAAAAGTAATAAAATTCAACATTACATTGAGTCACCTAATAAGTGCAGTTTTTGAAAACTGTTAAATTCTAGATGATAGGACATGAAAAGATAGATATACCTCTGGGTTCTGGGGTGACCTTTCCAAAATGACACCAAGAGCATCATTGCTCTATGAAGGAATTAATAAACTGCAACTCATTAAAATTATAGTTTTCACTTTCCTAAAAAGGAATGATTAAAGGACAGCTTCAGATTATATCAGGTAATTCTTGCAAAACACATAGTTAAGAGCATACCATTACCCCCATATATACAAAACACTGAAAATTTAAGAACAAAGAAAACATCAGTTAGAAGCTTTAGACATATATATATATATATATATATATATATATATATATACACATATATATATACATGCCTTTAGTAAGGAAGATTATAGTGATGAAAATACGTACATAATGTTTACAGCATACTCGGATGGCTGGATACAAATGATTAGAAGACGATTGCCTCTTTGGTACCAGCCCCTAAGGTTCACACCTAGTACCAAAAATAAGCAGAAAGATAGCAACACATTATAACTTTTGTTAATACTGAGATTCAGTGGAGGCAAATTTGAAGCAAACTTTATTTGAATATTAAATTGTGACCAAGATGGACTTTGGTCAGGGACATTCCTTGAACTTCCAAGTTCAGTGACCTCAAGACACATTTTGCAGAGACTTATAAGGACAGATCTCTATGACCACCATATTTTCCCATAAGGCTTATTATTTATTTTTTAAGAGCTGCAACTTCCAGCATTCCAGAGAGCTGGCTGGTTTGGGGGCAGGCAGGGTTTGCAGCTTACTTACAGGTGTGGCATCACCACCACATTAGAAGGGCTAATCGATAGCGTTTACACTATCACACACTAGTCACAATGGATGACAACACAAACTGCCATTCTATGCCACTAAAGGTTCCAAATCCTTTGCAGCGTGACTTTTTAGAGTACTGGTTCTTAAAGTCACAAGTATTACAGGGAGAACAATCATGCTTGAGGTTGTCTCTCCTTTGGAATCAAAAATCTCCAACAATACAAAAGATTATACTTAGACACTATGGCTTAAAATTTATGAAGAAGCTGCCTGTGTTTAGGATCACAGAATATATCAGTTTGGCTGATAAAAGCAGCAGAAATGAGGTAAAATAAGATGCTGAGGACATGAGACAATATTATATTGGGACATTTCCAGCCTTATAATGCAGATTAACGCAAAGTTTTCTCAATAGCCACATATTCTGACATCTAATAAATCTCTTAGTTTGTATCAAACTCAACAAATGCTGAGATACTGTGGAGAAAACTGGCTTCGTTTGAGATATAGGTCTTCCTGTTGCTTCAACCAATCACACAGTGAACTTCGCTTTAGAATTACATTTTTTTTCCCTCTGCCTGTGGACGCTAGTAATTTTGCATGGCAATCTGTGGTTCAGAATAATTTATTTTTTCAGTTAATGGGGAGATCTGTGCCAGGTCCAAAAGGCAATGCCCCGCCCCCGCCCCCGCCCCATAAAAAAAAAGGACAGGCCCACTGCCTCATCCAAATTTGAGTCGAGGTTGAGTTCAACCTGCACTACGGGAGGATTTTTAATGGTTGGATAAAATCCAGCATTCCTCAAGAATTTGTGACGCCAGCTCCCCTCTGCCTAGTGGAGTCACTTTCCTTACCTCTAGCAAAAAGAACCTATGGCTCTCCAATTAGCATAGACCTCCAGAGCCTATGTCAAAGTTCATGCTAGCCTCCAGTCAACCTTCAGTGCTTACTCACAAGTACCTGTTAGGCATCTCAAAGTCGAGCATCTTAACCCCTCTCACCTCCTCCTCACCCTCCATCTAATGGGTTTCCATTCCCCCGCCTCCACAAGTAATCCTTCTATAGGCCAGAGATTCCTACTATTCCCTGTCCCTGCTATTGTTACTATGATTTCCCTACCCCATATCTCTGGTGAGTCTCCCCTTTTCTAACAGACATTTCTGGTCTTGTCCACTCTCTCTGCCCTGGAGTCCTGCAGATGCCTCTGTCTATCCTTTCTTTCATATGTATAATAAAGTCTTATCATGAAATTGTGAAGTAGTCATGGCAGCAGTTTCTTTGCTGTGCCCCTTCTCAATTTGTACTATATTTATAAGCCAGGTGGAGGTTTGAAAATTTTGGCAAATGAAGTCAGGTTATCTTTTATTGCCTAATTTTGCCCTCTCCTTTATCAACATCCCTCCAAGAGAAACTACAATAAATGGACTTCAAGGAGAGCAGTGATTCTAATCTGAAAGCCAATTACATTTACATTTATCAATAAAAAACGGTATTATTATTACTTTAATAGTATTAATATTAAAAGCAGCTGGAAGTCTAGAGTGCTGGTACAGAACTTAAGAGCATTTGCTACTCTGGCAGAGGACCCCCATCAAGTTTCCAGCACCCAAGTGTGACCGCTCATAAATGCCAGTAATTCCAGTTCCAGGGGATGCAAAAACCTGGTGCTGCCTGAATGCATGCACGTGCACACACACACACACACACACACAAAACACACACACACGCTCATGCACACACAACACACACACATGCTGCACATACAGACAAGCAAGTAGATGTTTTTTTAAGTATTTGGGATTATCATGTTCACTGTAATGTTGATAAATACTGATGTTCTTGGAAACGATTGTGGAAGGAGAAAAGTAAAGCTCCTAACTCTAAATCAAGAACGCTTTCCCTAGCCCCGAGATTTGAATTTATCTTTTAAACTTAGCCTGTGAAGAATGCAAGGTGTAAATAATGTGTGATTGCTTCTGTGTTGTGAACTAGAATCTGTCAGCGCTGCATGCGCAATGAACTCCACCTACCTGTTTAACTTGCTTCTCTTAGTGATCTTGCTTTTTGTTTTTGTTTTTTTGTTTTGTTTTGTTTTGTTTTTTAACCTTTCTTTTTAGTTGTTACTATTCATTTTCTTTTGCTTTATACCTTTCCATTACATGAGGAAAATATTTATATTATACATAGTAAACAAAATCAAAACAACAATGTCAGAGACCAATGAAGCAAAAAGTATCCTGTTAAACAGCCTCAGGGCAACTCCAGATCCATCTACACTCGCTCACTCTACAGAGCCAGGTCTACAGTTCCTGCACTTAGTGTCCTTTCCTTCCCCCGATCTTCTTGATTCTTTCCTTCTTTCCTCCTCCTGTTCATAGCCCCTCCCTTCCTTTCACCTATTTCCTCCCCTCTCCTATTTTGTTCTGTCTCATTTATTTTATTTTTCCTTAGTAGAAAGAACTGACAATCAGTGCAACATTCCTATCAAATAATGTTTCTTCACATTAAGTAAAATGTATCTCAAATGGTCAATATGCATGTATAAGCATTCTACTTGGATGCTAATTTAAAAAAATGGACTTGAGTTACATTAAAATGCTTCTTAATTAGCAACAGAGAATACAAGTGGCGGTTTAATGACAGCATCAATATTTAACAAGGCTCACCTTGTTAAAAAAGAAAAAAAATGCTCTTATACTGCAAGCAACCTACCACTCTAACGTGATTATAATGCAAGTCTCTTTGAATAGTCTTGTACTAAAATTAAAAATATTTTCCATGATGATACACTTTTGACTACAAGTCAATAGAATCTTCGAAAATTGATAGAAGCATGATTTTACAGTGTTGTTTTAAAATGGGAATACTTACAAAAGGAACTATCTAATAGTGTATGTTCACTGAATCTTGATTTAGCTTACGATACTGTACTATAAAGCTGGTACTCAGATTGTTTCACATCTGGTTCTTATGTACTTCTAATACTTTGCAATCTTCAGTGTGCTGAGTTAGCTCCTGCTCAATGAGACATTTTAGCAAACTGAAAATCACTGATATAATTTAAAGTTATAAAAGAATCCTGGACTTAAATGAGAACAAAGAAAAAAAAACACCTTTGCATAAGTGCAGTAGAAACTTAAGCTCAAAGGAAAAATAATTAACTCAAAAAAAACAGAAGTTTTTTTTTGTTTGTTTGTTTTTACTTTGATGGTCAGGTTCCAACTGTGAGCATTCACATAAATTCATGGTAGTTGGTCATTTCATTTTTTCTAAACTGAAGAGAAGACAATATAAGAGGATAAGAGACAAAAGGGTGAAAAGTTTTATGAGAAGAAACAAGTAAGAGAATCGGGAAGCAAAGAATAGTTGACAAGGAGACATTGTCTTTATTGTCCTTGTGAATATTGAGTGATCAGCTGTGTTCCATTCGGGTGTACACTCAAGCATACTGGTAGAAGAAAATCAGGGATATTCTTCATATAACTTTAAAGGTTTGCTAAGTCTGAATCATGATAACAAGCAGAAGAAAATATATTTATGTTTTACAACAAAAAGTTATACTGACAATATTCAAAATTAGAAAATTATCCACTCATTTATAAGTCAAAAGTATATCTTTAAGGACTCTCAGACCAGTGCTCATATAAGAAAATGCAAGCACAGAAGTAAATTGAGTATTATTATTCACCAGAACTCAAATGTTATAACTGAATCTGTTTATATAAAAATATTTCTTGAAAACATTATAGAAATACAAAACAGAAATTTTTTTTACTTTAATAGATGAGTTTTAATATTAATAACATATAGGAGGCAATCAAATTTCTGTGGAGGACTAATCCTGAAAGGGGAAAGAATGTAATATGGATGTAACATGTCATCCCAATCTGACATTTGTCTTCAACGACAAGAGAGCATCTTCTGTTATGTTGAATGTCTCAAAATTAGCAGCACTATAAACTGAAAACAATGAAAAGCTTTAAATGATGAAGATATTATTTAACATTTTCACAGGTGTAGAATTATGTGATAGTATTATTTATGACTATCTATATTTAGAAAAGTTATTCATTGTAATATTGATATTTGAAATACAGAGATATTCTGTTTAAGTAGAGGATAGGAAAAGGCATAATATGTCTATTATACCTTTTATTAAACATGACATTTATAATGAATTCAAAATCATTTGCCATACTGACACCAGGTTTAGGAGGAAAAAGAGATAAGTATTCATCTTTGTGTTTAATTGAAAAATTATGGATTAAAAACTATATACAGAAAAATATAATGTACCTGGGTGCATTATATTTTAATCGTGAAAATAACATGTTTTATTTTACCCAAGATGTGTGGTGACTTGCTTTTGGAAATATATGCACATTAACCATAACCATAACATAACAAAAGCCAATGTCACCTATAGCAAAACACCACCTTAATTTAGAAGCATAGGTTCTCTAAATGGACAAAGACAAATTGCTCTAATAAATTGTAGCTGGGGAGAAAAGGACAGCAAAGTTCCTTTGAGGTTCATGATCTCAATAAATGAATATAATTATTTTAAATCCCAAACTCATTTTAGCTGATAACTCTAATGGGCTGTCTCTGACAACTTCAATATAGCATATATTTCATAAAAGCCAAAGCTATACCAAAGCATGCTGACTACTGAAATACAATGTGTCAGAGTACAAGCAAACATCAAAATTCAGAAGTTGTAGTTATTATGGAGTGTTCTCATTATACTGAGATCCATCCCAGATAATGTCATGTTAGTCAAAATCTATGCTACTGAGGGGTCTTCAGCCTCTACTCCCACACCTTAAAGTGCGTGTATCATATGTCTTGCAACAACTTAAACATACATAAATATAAAAATTATGAATATAATGCTCAACCATGGTAACAAAGTTTTAAAATTATTCAAGCATTATGTAAATTCTTCATTTTATCAATTATACTTATTATATTTTCTTTTATAATTCAACCTAACTTCCATTAAATTTCTTTTACTTTTACAGCTAACACATTACTGATTAATTTGAGAAATTATTACATGAGTCCAGTAATTTGGAACCTTTCTAACCATACATCTGGCACTGCTGATTCAATCTTTAAGGAACATTTTTTTCCTTTGCTGGTCTCTGCAACATCAGTTGATTTTCTCATCACTGTGACAGCAGAACCCGAATAGGGAAGGAAGCATTGGTTCAAATTAAAGGTTCAATGGAAGAATTCACTAGGGAAAAAGAAGCAGAGAAACTCAGTGAGGAGGCTCAGTCAGTGAGGACTTTCACAGAGCTGGATCACAGCTCAGAGGGGGTTTTAAAACCTATAAACAGAGTACAGCCAGTGAGAGGAGTGACGTGAGGCTGTTGAGAAACCAATTGTTTAATTCTTTGTGATTAGAAGGTATAAGGAATTGGTTTATACGAATGAGGAAGAGCATAGGTCTTAAAAATATTACAATCAAATGGCTATAGATGCCACGTAGTTGTTCACTGATTATGCCTATTGGGTCTTTCTACATATTGCAAATACATCTCAATTTAATACCTACAAAGTTCTATAAAGAATCTGTAAAGAAAACCAGATTGGAAATCTTGTCAACAGTGTTTACATTTTACTCAAGTGTAGTATTTTGCAGTTTCTCCTTGTTGGGAATCAGAGACCATTCTGTTTTTATGTGGGGGCAAATACATGTCAAGGAAAGGAATCAATGTTGGATATGTTTCCTTAGGAGCCACAAAACTTGCTTTGTGAAACAGTCAGTGGTCAGTCTGGAGCTCATCATTTAAACTATGCTGAGTGACCAGCCATGTCCAGAGATCTGTCTGTGACCATGCAACCACCACAAGGATTAGTAATATATGCCTTCACTGCTGGGATGTTCATGTGGACTCTGGGCATCAAAGTTTGGTCTTCATATTTGCAAGAGAGGTACATCATGGAAATGCCTTTCTAGCCTCTGTTCTCAAGTTTACTTGCTAAAATAATCTGTTTCTTGAAATTTCTTTAAGTGATGCAAAATAGCAATCGATGGCACATAGAGTGGTTGTCTCTCAGAGAAAATGTTTATTTAAGCAAATCACGTGAGGCTTTTTCCTCTAAATGCTGTTTTCAACACTATTAAATGTTTAACTTTTTATTTAATATTCATTTCTAAGCTATCTATTTTACATTCCATGGTGTGACATTTGTCCCTGCAATGAGTTCTATATTTCTGACTCAAAGATGAAGTGATATTGTGGTTCATCCAATAAAATACAATGTATCATATATACCCCCCCCAAAATTGAGCCACAACCAATTAACTTAATTAATTGAACTGAATTAATAAACTGAACTTAATTAATCTTTTAGAAAAAAATTAAGTGAATTTTAAAGGGTGATCCCATTTATATGATATTAAGTGCTTGGTATTTGTAAATATACATTTTTAAAATCAAGTCAAAATTTATTTGAAAAAAAAACAGTATGAAAATATTAGGAAAGGGTACAGATAGGAAAACATTTAAAAGCTCTCAGGAGATATGTTAGAAACTACATAAAATAAATATCAAGAGCATAAAATAGAAACCAGCAACAATGTGATATAATGTAGCCTTTCTGATATCTAGAAAGGGCTGCTCTCAATCACAGGGTGTTTGTATGATCCTGCAGATGTATTTTATATATCATAATGAAACACTATCAGAATCTTCAGAGTGGGCAAAGCTCTGCTCATAAATTTGTCACAGCGCAATAAATCCAAACGAAGTGAATCAAGATATAAATATAAAACTCTGAAGTTTTCATCTACTTTGGCTCTTTGGGAGACAAGACTGGACTGACAATGTCAATACAATAAACAACAGTGAAGGACTTAGTGAATTCCTTGTGGAGAAAAGATTATTGTAGAAAAAGCAAGGTCATTTTCTTGTCACATAAGAATTCTAACTGGGAAATAAAACACTTATATAGTACATAATAAAATTCAGCATTTAGGCTTTTCTTTAAAAAAATTCTTATGCTTTAAATGTATCTATTCAAACAACTGCATCTTCAACATATGCACTCCTGCAGAAACTGTTTCTGAAGGGAATTTGGCTCCAATTGATTAGAGAGGGAATTGCAAAACTTTCAACTTTGTTTCAGTTAGTGTTCATACTGAACATCTGGGCACAGTTACAATGGTTTTCCACAAATGAGAAAACATATCACATAATTTCAACAACAGATGTGAAGATGGAATAGTACATCATTATTAAAAAAAGCTTTCAAATATTGTTGATAGTTTTAGTAGATGCATACATAGTATTAAATTCTCAATATGTATTCATTAAATTAATAAATACAAATAAACTAATGCAAGCAGCATTTATATGTGTGCCCTGTGATACACTCGGGCCAGTGTGTTAAGGATAAACAAAATAAAGAGAAGAATAAGAAAACAATAAAGGTGCCAGAACGCTGTGTTTATTTTTGAGTTCTTCTTAGGATTAAGGAAAAACTTGGCAATTGCTGGCAGAATGAGTAGAGTATAAGAATAAATCAGAATAATAAGTAGCAATGAAATAACTACATTAAATCATGGAAATGTTACATGCATCAGGTCTCTGGGAGTTAAATTATGGTACCAAAGTATAAATGAGATCAGAGCTTAGACAAGCTGCTTCAAGATGGGGCCTCAATTTTGAAGGCTTCCACTTGCTGAGAGTGGCTTACTAAAAATAGCTGAAGACATTCAAATTTCTTGAAAAAACAACAGAGGCCACCCATCAACAAGAAGCTGAACTACTCCCTGGCTGCTCCAACTACAGTTCCCTTACCCTTAGTAAAGAAAGTTTTAACGCCAAGGGCAAGAATTTGACAATGGATCCTCCCCTTTGGATGGGAGCTCCTGCGACACTTGAACAACTTTACAACAGCAATGCCTCCTGGGCCTCTTAATGAGAATCTGTAGCACTAAAGAGAACCCTCAAGTCTCATAAATGCTAACCCACACACCTACACCCCATTTTTTTCCCTCCGGTCTTGGATTTATTTTATATAACCAAGTCTTCCTTACTCCTACCCTTCTTAATCTGCCTGAAACCCAATTCGCTGCCAAATTCACTGTCTTCTTTTCTTTAACCACTGTTGTTACACACACATTTAAATTAAATTTAAAAATTATTAAATGAAATCTATTGAATAATTCAGAACATATATATAT
>NW_026067890.1:9056100-9068244 GCF_014885135.2 Alexandromys fortis
ATGTATATGGGGGTGATCTAGACTGATCACATGGAATTGTGTAACCAGTCCTAGGGAAATAACTCTCCCTCTCTCATCGATTGTCAATTGTTTATGGCTCTATATTTAGAATTGAGGTCTCATTATTTCCTCAGGTATATTGAGATGTCAGCTGGTGTTAGAATTGTTCACTTGTCATTTGTGCAGCCATGTTGTTGAGATCTCACAGGTGCACCTTTCTCTTGTCATAGCTAGAAGGCACATTAGCGAAGTAGACTTCCTAGTCCAGAAGTTCTTACAGTCTTTCTGACCCCTATTCTATGATGTTCTTGGAAGAGCCTTAGGTGAAATCACATTGGTTAGGCTCTAGAAGCTCCATCCCTACCACTATCACTCAAGAAACTAGAGGTGCCATGTCAGAGCTAAAACTGCACTGAGAGAAGCAATCATCAATAACTCTCAGCTAAGCTGTGTAAGCTACCACAAGGATAATCTTTAAGACATTTGCACAGGTCCGAAACAGGCAAGAACATCATGGAAGTAGACAAGGACTTTTGATTAGACTCACAAGCCAAAATTACTCAATTTCATTCATGTAATGAAACCCACGCCTGGAGTCATTATTGGGCTAAGAAGCTGTGGCTAGACAAGAAACAGACCAAAGGGGGAAAGTATTACAATTATGCTGCCTAGCAGACTTTGCCTTAAACCATTCCCTAATGACTTATCATTATAGTCATAGCTGAACACGTCTCTCAAGCCTCATCTGAGAAGTTTCTATTTACAGTAGATGGTGATTCACATAGAGACCTACAACTGTGCACACTGTTGGAAATAAAAGTCTACAGAATGTTCAGCTGTAAAGCAAACATATATACCGCACTCTATTTCTCCAAGGGCTCATGTAACATTGCAGAAGAGGGAGCATAGAAAGAGTGTCAGAGCCTGAGGTGGTGCATGAATAAAAAGAAAACTAACTTCTGGATGCAGCAGGGGGGGTTTCACATAGAATCTCACATCAGTTGTGACAGAATGTAGGAGACTGGATTAAGACCAAGGCACACCAAATCCAGGCATAGAGAAGGAGTTGAGCACAAAGTCTCACCCCTAGATGTTGTGTTATTGAGATAGGTTAGCTCCTTGGAGAAAGAACGATGGCTTTTTCAAAGGTTATCATCCCTAATAAGTCAGGAACACTTCAGTAGAACTACACATCTCCGAATATTTGGACAGGAAAAATAGGTGCTGAAGGATTGAAAATGGGCACAAAGTTGAATATACAGGGTAAGAATGATGGGTGTGGAATAAAAGTGAAATAGAGAATATATAAAATCAAAAACATTGTACAAAATCTCCAGAGAACAAATAAAACAGATTGATCAATAAATATCCAGTAGGAATTTGACAAGGATGGATATAAAATTTTGAGAGTTAATAACATATTTTGCATAGTTTGAATGCAGCGAAAATGCTCAAGCTACAATTGGGAAAATACAGGGGACAAACTCCTAACTAAAGCACTCTTGCATTAGATCAGTGTAGAGCTGACCAGTGAACAAGCTTGTAATACAGACTGTTTTGGCAGGAAAAGTCCAGGACCAATCTATGCTACTGAGTTCAAGGTCAGTGTAGGTAGCAGTGAAAACACGTCTTAAAAGACAAAAAAATATATATAACAAAAAACAAAAACGATATTTAAAAAAAAAACAGGGCTGGATGTAGCCAACTTTCAAAGCCTCGAGTTAGCATACAAGAGCTCTAAGATTCAGTACCCAAGGGAGAGGGTAAGCTAAGCAACACTGAAGAAAGGATGGTCAAAGTCTATTGGAAACAGAGACGTGTTGTTGAAACCTGGTGCAATGGGGTATTGGGCAATGAGGTGGAAGTTTTATCAAATGTTGCTAAGTCAATTCGGGTCCGGTTGGAGGATGGTTTCCTACATTAAGCAGCATACATATCAAGGGCTATATAGTGTACAAATAAACCAAGGAGCAATAAAGGGCAAACTAGCTAACGTCATTCAGAAAATGTGTGACAAAGTGTCAAGCATAGATTATTGACAACAAAGGAAATAGTATTAAAGCTTTGCCTTTAATTAAAGGAGGATAGAGTGTGTGATAAGGCTCGGTGGAAGGGAGTGCTTTCTTGCCTAATATTCACAACGTCCTGGTTTATCTCTCTCACATGTGAGGGTTACTATGAGACAGCGCCTTCTATTCATGACGGGGGACCTGTCCTCATGGATTCTCCCAGTTATGACTGCCTAAACAAGAGTAACATAATGGAAACACAACCTGGCCTGCCAGCATGGAGAGGAAACCTCACAAGGGACCTCCCTCTATATAAAGAGCTCCAGGAAATGAATGGCTGCTGAGAAATACACGGGCTTCTCCAGGGGCGAGGCTCCTGACAGGTTACGCAGTCCCAAGTGGTCAGCCATAAGCACATATCCAGAGGAGCAGCACAGAAGCGATTCTAAAGGGTGAACATGTCTGTGCGTGTTCACAGCAACATTAATAAAGAATGTATGAATTAGAGAAGGAGTTTGGGGAATATGAGAGGAATTAGAATGGATGAGGCAAGAATAGTACAATATGTAAGCATTTTCTTTTTCAATTTTCTTTTTATTAAAAAAAGTCTTTTATTATACATGCCAATACATTCCTGCTCCCTCCTCTCCTCCCATGCTCTCCACTTACCCCCACTCATCCTACACATGATCATCCAGTTCACAGAAAGGTAAGGCACATTGCTTTGGGTAAGGTCCAAGAGCCTCCCTACTATATCTAGGCTGAGCAATGTATCCATCCAAAGAGAATAGGTTCCCAAAAATCCAGTGCAAGAAGTATGGATAAATCCTGGTATGACAGTGGCCCCTCAGTCTGTCCCAGCCATGCAAGTCTCAACCACATTCAGAGGGACTAGTTTGGACCTATGCTGGTTCTTTCTCTGTTCATCTGGAGTTCGTTGATGCTATTGATTTTGTAAAATTTAGGTGCCCAGTTGAGTTACCAAAATATATTTAAATCTATTTCAACAGAAAAGTTTCAAATAAGTTTGTAGTAGGGTAGTTCTATCATTTCATGTATCATCTGAGCTCAATTTTAGCTTGTTTTTTTTTTTTTTATTGTATTAAGAGAGAAGATCCTTCTTTGCTGGGTCAGAAAAGCTACTCCATTGCCCATTTCTCATTGCTCTGTAAGATCAGTACTGAAATCTGAATCTTCTCCAATTAAAATGCAAATGGTTTTTTTTGAATTTTCACCCTTGTTTAAGAAGAGATATACATGTATGTTTGCGTGTCTGTCCCTTTTTTTGGAGAAAGAGTATTGTCATGTTTCTGTTTCTGGTTTAGAAGTCAATATGCAGACAAGATGGATCTTGAAGTAACAGTAATTCTCCTATCTGAGCCCTCAGTAGTTGCAGTACAGGCTAGAGACATCACATCTAGCTCGACTTCCCTTGGAAATGTGAGAATAGTAATAAAAACAGATGAACATAATTAATTTAAACATCAATATACATGACAGGCAATGAATAACTCAACTTGAGATATGTATATATACACACATAAACAGTTACTTATTAGGTAATTCAGAGTCATAAACATTAATGAGAAAGAGGGAAAGACAATTTTCTGAATGTGAAAAGCAAAGTCTATTTATGACCCTTTCTTGTGCTCTGATGAGAACTATGGATGAAGTAAAAATAATTTGCAGTATTATCATGGCCAGACTGTTTAAAGCTGCTTTACTTTGTCCATAAATTTCATGGGGATAGTATTTATATCACAGAGCATATGTCACTATTGAGTAAAAATAATTCATAGTGAGCTTAACTCTTTTTGTTGAAGTGCTGCCTAGGAGGGAACAAATTCAGTTTGTGAGTAGTGAAATTTTAATGTTGAACTTCTCAGTTTTAATATAAAAGTAATAAAAAAGGAAGGGATGGAAGGAAGAATAGAGACAGAGGAGAACAGAAGGACGACCAAGAAAGGAGAGAAAGAGAGTAAAGAAATTTGAAGTTTTTTTTTTTCTTTTGAAGATTCATGCTGTTCTAAAACTCAAGCAATTATTCTATTTCCAACTGAATTTTAAGGGCATTTCTAACATTCTTTCCTTAAAATAATTCAAATTATTTGACAAATAGCTGTGTCATGTTTAGCTGAAAACTATGAAAAATTTTAATCTAATCAACAAATCTTTTTGTTGTTGTTGTTGTTGTTGTTGTTCTTTCTCCCAAACAAGTGTTTGGCTAATGAGGAGTCAAAAAGTTATATTCAATTAAAATCTTAAATATTATAAAATCATAACGAATTTTCTAAGTAAAATTGGACCTTTATGTATTAGTTACTTTGATATTGTTGTGATGAAATCAATAGGTTCAAGGCAATATGAAAGCATGCTCTTAACTGGGATTATGTATCAGATACTTAGAGTCCATCTTAGTAGAGCAATGACAAGGTAGCTACCTACCCACAGAGATACACATCCCCCAAGAAGGCCATATCATCTACTCCTTCCCAAATACTTCTACCAGTTGGAGATCAATTATTCAACCATTCAAGAATATGGGGCCCATTCTCATTCAAACCACCTCATTATCAAAATAAAATCTTCTTAAGTAACACTGTATTCTGCACTTAGTAGTTATTATTCTACGTTAAAATTCATTCACAAATTATACAACTAGTGATTCTGGAAACCATTTTAGGTTTCTCTTCTAGTGCTTATTCAATACATCTTTAAATTGAGTTGATTCTCTTCCAGGAATTATTTCAAATGTAAACACTTCTCACAGCCTCCATCTCTCCTCTCTTCTCAAAACATTGCCGATTATCCTTCTCAGAAAAAAAAAAAATAGATGCAGTGAGTTTCTGCTGTCCATATTCAGATCTGTCTCATATTTGTAGAGTCTTGTGCCACGGGATTTTGTAAAGTAATTGTATGATCTGTGCAGACAACAGCCAGGTGGACACCTCCTATCTCTCTGATTAAGCCAATTGTCCCAGCACCAAAGCACCTACAGCTGTGGTCCTGGGTTGTCTCAGGCTGTCACTTTTTCTTGTGTAGCTTCTACCTTGACATATTTTTCAACAAGTGCAACATTTTTATAGTTTTACCAAATTTTCATATATACTGTTAGTTTTCTTTCATATTACATTTGATTAATGTTGCCTGATGTTTTTGCAAATTCATCTCTTTTTTTGAGACAGGGTTTCTCTGTAGCTTTGAAGCCTGTCCTGGAACTAACTCTTGTGGACTAAGCTGGTCTCGAACTCACAGAGATCTGCCTACCTCTGCCTGCCAAGTGCTGGGATTAAAGGCGCCACCACCCAACTAAAATTCCATCATCTTAAAAAAATCCTGGTTTTTCCCATCCATCTAGCAATGGAGTGCAAAAACAATCCGGGAAAGTCCTCTACAGATAGCAGGGAAGGTTTGTCAGTGAAGAGAGACAGAAGTGAGTGTCTGCTTATAAAGAGAGGAAACATCTCTTTGTCCTTTACTCTCAAAAAGAGAGAGCAAACAGACAAAGAAACTACAAAATGAAACAAGACAAAATTAGGCTGCTTGTCAGTGAAGGAATCTCGCAGTTTCCAGAGGCTCACCTTAAATCCGGCACATTGCGCTCTACCAGATGGAGATACTCTCAGTGCACAAGTGAGAGATGACTTTAACCTGCAGTCTCATTTCCCTTGCAATGCAGGCTGACCTCTGCATAGGTAAACATCTTCAGAGTTTGCCCACTTACTGTAAGGTTGTAAATTAACTCCCCAAGGCTTGATCTCAGCCAGGGATCCCAAGCGTTCAGCGAAATATAAGCACAACATATCACCTCTGCAGAAATACAAAAATATATTTTTGGTCCCAAGCATCATAAAACAATAGAACTATTTACACCCATATTTCTATTTGTTTTTATGAGAAACTACACCCACAAAGTTGGAACTTCCAAGCATATAGAAATCCACTCTCTGGAAAGATTCTTTCATCCCTGTCCTGTCCCAAACTTCTGAAATTTCTTTTTATTTCCCAAGTAGATATGTATTTAGCCTTCTTACAATTCTTCCCTTAATTTATTAAACATAAATTTCTGACTCCAAATTATACAAAAAAAAATCACCACACAATTAATATTTTGGAGAAGTTTGCAGTCCATTGTACCTATGGGTTTGTTATGGTAAGGTACAAGTTTCAGAAACTGAAGACTTCGACACTCACAGCGCTACCTTCTCAACTGAAGACACCGAACAGTTCCTTTCCCAGTTGTCCCTCAGAGCCTGAATTCTACAGTGTTGAGATCTGCCTCAAGAATTCTTAGCCTATAATATCAGTGTTTTGATCTATCACAGCTTCTCGGGTACAAAGTAAGAAACAGCATTACTTCTGTAACTTAACATCAGAAAGGGACCCCAGTTAGATAGAGTTCTGTTCAAAATAAAAGTGCAGGGACATATTGCAAAGTCATTATTGGTAATTGTAGAACTATCTTGGAAAACCATAAACATACATGGGAGCAAAATATGAATAAAGCTTAGGCTAACCACATAGGGTGAATGCCCATAGAGCTAATCCTTGTTTGCACAGAAAAACTTGTCCTGTTTATCATTTATAAATGAGTTACAAATCTGTGTTTCGAAGGGTAAAATACCTATACACATGATCAGAGGATAATTGAAGATTTGTGCTAATTTTTAAAACTCAAAGTTAAATTTAATCAAGGTATGACATAAATACGAGATTATACTGTGATTATTTTAATTGGTAGTACATGAAAACCTACATAGCCCCTTTATTTTAGGCTTAATCATTTTTCTTTATAGATAAATGATCTTATGCTAAATGAATAATATGAGAAATAATTTAAACTAAATCTTCATTCAATTTCCATCCTGGTTCTTATAAAGTTTGTGGTGAAATGAAAAATACGTATGCAATGAGAATAAGTGGTGCATTTCATACTTCTACCCATAGAAAAATCTTTAAAGTTGGTGATAAAGCAAAAGATAACTTCATTAGCTACTGTGTTCAACTGAATAGTGTGAAATACACACACACACACACACACATACACACACAAAATGACTGTGAATACACTCTCTTGGCTCCTTATATTTGTCCCCTATGAAGTAACTCTGATTAACACAAATGAGTAATTTTTTTCTTTCCTCTTTTTATGTATCATTGCTATTAACACTTGTTTTAAACCTTGCCTGCTTTAATCAGTCTCATCCGAAAATCTGTGCTCTATTGTGAGTGAAGCTGAGGACCTTCATCTATTTCAAATCCATCTATTTCTCTTTCTATTGCTACTTATTTATCTTTGTTCTTTCATGTTTACTTCCATTATCTCCATAGACGCAAAATGCATATCTTAATCATTAATCAGTCGGTAATTATTTTTAGCTTCATCATTTTTTATTTATTATGTTTAAAGGTTTATTGAATTTTATAAAACCATCTGATAGGTCTATGCAGGTATACATATGTATCAGCAAAGTGGGGGTTATTTCCCTTGTGCCTGGAGTTACATTATAAGCCTCCTGAAGTGGGTGCTAGAAACTGACTTTGGATCCTCTGGAAGAACAGTGTAATGACTACTCTTGATTGTCAATTTACCTACATCTGGAAATAACTAAAACCCAAGCGACAGGGCTTGCCTGTGAGGTATCCTTTCTTAATTAAATCATTTGAAGTGGGAAGACCCACTTTTAATCCAGAACTTTTGAGGTAGAATGATCCACCATTAGCTCAGATCTTTTAAGGTAGGGAGATTCTCCTTTAATCTGGGCCACATCTTGTGTCTGCAGCCTATGTAAAGGACATTTAAGAAGGAAGTTTTAGATCTTTGGCTGCTTGCTCTTCTACTGGCAAGCACATTCCTTCACTGGAAATAGAGCCTACTTCTGTATTCTGCCCTAAACTGAGGACCAGTTGAGAAATCCAGCCTCATGGACTGAACAAGTACTAGACTCTTGGCCCTACTGTTGGTAGAAAGTCATTCCTGGATCACAGCCCATGAGCCACTCTAATAAATGCCCCCCCCCCGTGTGTGTGTGTGTGTGTGTGTGTGTGTGTGTGTGTGTGTATGTCCTATCCCTTCTGTTCCTCTAGAGAACCCTCAAAATACAAGCAATAAATGCTCTTACCACTGAGCCAGCTCTGCAACCCCATAACTCTGTTTTAAAACCTCAAAATCATTGTTTGTACAGGAATGTTTAATCTGGGATTGTAAAAATGTCTCTAAAACCAAAACCATAAAGCAATAAAACACAACAGTTTATCCAAAATAATTTTAAGTTCTTCTGAAAATTATTTGACATTTTTAGACATGAAAACAAATTTCAAAGGATACCATGATTTTTCCTAAGAGGACTAACCTCTATAGGAGGAGAAGATAAAACAAAAGAGGAAATAAAGATTTGTTTAGATGGTAGATTTTTAAATTTAGATCATTTGTGATATTTGATACATATAAAAACAAATTGTAAACAACTTCAAACTGAGATAAATTTTTAAGTGATATAAGCAAAATTTTGTTTTGTATCTACAATTTAATTCAACTATATGCAAGTTTCATAGTATAAAAATTTAAATACAAGAATATATTACAAACATTATTATTTTTGTCATTTATTATTGAATGTATTGGAGTAGACATATCTAGTATTGAATGGATTTATTTTCAATCAGAAAATAGAAGGCTTCTCTAAATAATTACATTTGGTTCCATGTTACATGACTTAATACTTGTATTATCAGTTATGGTGGGATGAAAATGATTAAACATGCATTTTGTCTAAATTTTAGAATACATTAATTTTTAAATTAATATTCTTGCAGCATTGAGGGTTGAACTATGTGCATACAAGGGTCACTCTCTTCTCCTAAACTGTATCCTATATCAAGATCCCTATCTGTACTTCCCTTTATTTTTAATTCACAAAGAGCAATTTCACCTATCAATTGATTGGACAGAGTTTTATTTCAGTGTATACAAATTGTGGAAGGACTGAATCAGTCTAATCATTGTATACATTCTCTCAGTATTTACAATTAATGTGATAAGACATTTTAAAACTACTCTTCAAGCTATTTTGAAATGTAGGATTAAAAATATGAGTCATACAAAACAGAACAACAATTACCTTCTAAACGAGAGGTAAATCTGCTATTTGTAGCAACAGAGAGGAAAATAGATGCAATTAAGTAAAAATAATTTAGTCAGACAGACCTGAACCACTTAACCTTACTTCTCTGTGTCGTCTAAGAAGGTAGAGGCTTGATGGCATAGCACACAAGGCTGCATTCAGACGGGTGGGAAAACCACTGATCTACGGTTGATCTTCTAATCGATGATAGGACACTTTGTAATATAAGAGGATTCTTTGTGGCTTGGTTCAATTTTTCCTATGATTTCACAAAGTGATCTGCAATGCTAAAAATATTTTTAAAAAGATTATATAATTCAGAAGTCCACTTAGAATAACCTTTTTTTATTATATATTAATGACTATTGAGTCATTTTCTTTTTTAATTCCTAGCCATTCAAAATGTGCAAATTTAACTTTTCTAACAATAAGAACTAGCCTGAACATGCCATTTTCTCATAAATTACCAATTCCATTAATCTCAATAATTATTTAAGTGCATGGCCTTTAACTTTCAGCTCTAACAAAGGAGGGTAATAATGTGTGGTGCTGAGACACTTGGCATGCAACGAAAATGGTGCAATTTAATTAAAATGTAAGTTATTGTTAGGTAGAAAGGTCGTGCTAGGAAAATGTCACTTCATATACTAGCAAGCACCCTCAGTGTTTGTTGCATTAAAATGTACAGTTAGTACTTGACATTTAGAGAGGAAATTGGAGTGCCTTATGACATGTACTTGTGTTCTCATGTTAGATTTGCCTCGTTTATTCACATTAAAATTTTAAGCTAGTAAATGGTAAGCCTAACTTTTCTTACTCTTTGGTTATGAGTACTCATATATAAATTTATGATTTATTAAAAATAATCATTTGGAAACACAAAATGCATGTTTTATTCATTTAGTTATGAGTCTTGTATAGGGTTGTATTGGAGAATTTGGGATGAGTAACTTATTATTTAGTCTCTTAGTAGCATGAAACTAGCTCTTTTGTCTACTCGATAGATAAACTTTGAGAAAGATAAACTTTAGGATAACACTGGTTAGGTGTGCATTTCTACATGTAGACATTTTTCCTTTATAATGGGGGCAGGAACTAGAGTTACTTCAAGATCCAGCTATATGGCTCTTGGCATATTCCCAAATGACGCTCCGTCTTTCCACAAAGAAACTTCCTCCAGTAGTTCATGGCAGCTTTATTCTTAATACCCAGAAACTGGAAACAACCTAAATATCCCTCAACCAATGCATTGCTAATGAGAATGTAGAATATTTACACCATGAGGTATGACTCAGTTGTTTAAAAAAAATGACTCGATGAAATTTGCAGGCAAACAGAAGGAACTAGAAAAAAAAAATCATCCTGAGTGCGGTCATCCAGATCCAGAAAGACAAGAGTGATATCATTCACCTATAAGTGGATAGACATTAGCTGTTAAGTAAATGGTAATCATGCTACAACACAGACCCAGAGAGGCTAAGTAACAGGTAGAATCTAAGGAGTGGAGGAGGTGCATGGATCTCCAAGGGCAAGAGAAATAGAATCGATTTTTCAGGTGGATTAGGGTTGGGTGGAAATGGAGACAGGAGGTACCAGGCTGGGGTGGTGGAGGGAGAGACTACATGGAGAAACTGAAGGGCGTGTGGGGAGCCATGTGGAAACCTAGCACACTAAAAACACCCAGGAGTCTATGAGGAGGACCCTAAGAGAGGACTACCAGTAACGGCAGCTTTGGAGCCTGATTGTCAATTTTCTGCAACCAGGCAATTTCCAGTACCAGGAGTGGGACACCAACCAGTCAACAAACCTTCAACTTACAATCTATCCTGCCTGCAAGATGTGCTGGGGCAACGGAGGAGAATTGGTGGGAGTGGTCAGCCAATTCCTGGTCTAAGATGAGGCTCGTGTCACCACAAGAGGGAGCTCATGCTCTACACTACCTAGATGACCAGGCGCTGGAGGCTTACTTGCATAACAACAACAAAAAAAAGTATCAATAAAGTTATTCCTAATGATATTCTGCTTTACTCATAGGCCGGTGCCTAGCCCAATTGTCATCAGAGAGACTTTCACTGGCAGCTGAGGGAAACAGATATCCACAGCCAAACATTAGGCAGAGAGAAAGATCTCCATCTGGTCCCTCCCATCAGAGCTCAGGGAACCTCACAGAAGAGAGGGAAGAAGAACTGTGGGAGCCAGAGGGGTTGAGGACACTATGAGAACACAGCTTTCTGGATCAAGCAAGCAGGACTCTTAGAGGCTCACAGAGACTAAAGCAGCAATGACGGAGCCTGCATGAATCTGTGCTAGGTCCTCTGCAAATACACTATGGTTGGGTTGTTAGCTTGGCGTTTTTTTTTTTTTTTCTGTGTTTTTTTTCTCAATTCTTCAATTCTATCATTTACCATTTTATCCTGATTTATTTCCACATCTAAATAGAGTAATATTGAAAAAAAATCACATGCCATTGAAATGATTTACAACAATCACTGTATGAAAGGTGTTCTGATGAGTGACTGCCTCTTAGGAATACACACAGACACACATGAATTCACGTATAATGCACATACATGCCTATAAACACATGTGAATTCAAGTATCTACAGCACCATCTGTCACTAAAAGCCAGAACAGTGATGATGATCCAATTAAATATATAGATGCAAACTTCGTTAATCATAATCTCATACAAATTTTATTTCCTATTACATTAGCTTTGTTAATATAACCTTGCAACCTGAAATGACCCTATCCCATAGCAATACTGACGAATATCTTTCATATCACCATAGAACCTTCATCTGGTGATGGATGGAGATAGAGACAGAGACCCACACTGGAGCACTGGACTGAGCTCCCAAGGTCCCAATGAGGAGCAGATGGAGGGAGAACAGGAGCAAGGATGTCAGGACCACGGGGGGTGCACCCACCCACTGAGACAGTGGGGGCTGATCTATTGGGAGCTCACCAAGGCCAGCTGGACTGTGACTGAAAAAGCATGGGATAAAACC
>NW_026067890.1:9071940-9183933 GCF_014885135.2 Alexandromys fortis
CACCCGGCCGCCCGCATGGCTAGTTTATACCCAGAAATAATTACACGGAAACTGTATTCTTTCAAACACTGCCTGGCCCGGCTAGGTCCAGTTTCTTATTGGCTAGCTCTTACATATTGTTCTAACCCATTTATAATATTCTGTGTAGCCCATGAGTTGGCTTACCAGAGAGGATCTTAACCTGCGTCTGTCTGGAGTGGGAGCATCATGGAGACTCTCTCTCAGCTTCTTTTTCCCAGAATTCTCTTCTGTATACTCCGCCTACCTAATTTTCTATCCAATAAAATGGGCCAAGGCAGTTTCTTTATTAATAAGAAACTATTCCCACATCAACCCTGAGCTTATTATTATTAACTTGATTATGACTCGATTATTGATCCAGTCAAAAAGAACAAAAAGAGCAGGTAAGGCGGTGGCTCACACCTTTAATCCAATACTTGGAAATCATGTGCTTTTAAATCCCAGCACCAGGGAGGTGGAAACACGAAGGTATAAGGCTGGGCAGAGAGGTATATACGGTTGGAGGGGCATTCAGTCTGAGGACTTGTAGAGACAGCATACCTCATTCAATCTGAGGGTTTCATAGGGGTAAGAACTAGTGGTTCTTTGCTCTGCTTCTCTGATCATTCAGCATTTATTTCTGTATCGGACTCAGGGTTTTTATTATTAAGACCAATTAGAATCCATGCCACATCATTTAAAAAATTTGAAAGCCAAGAAATCTATATTGTTCTGCTCATTTCTATAAAATAACAGCACCTTTATCTTATCTCATCATTGGGTGTACTCCAACTAATCCGCTGGGCATCTTACTGAGAATGTAAACTTGAACTTGAATCTGCTGTTTTCACTATATTCAGGCATTTCCAAGCACTGCTTTGTAATTTTTCTCTTTAGTTCTTTGAAATACCACTTTTTAAAAAAGAGGAATGGGAAATTTCTGATACTACATTGTTCCTTCCATGATTGAGCCTTGCTTTGTATGTCTTGAATATATATGGCTGTAGCTGCTAAATTCAAAAAAATTATAAAAGCTACAGATACTTTTAAACATTTTAACAAAAACTATAAAAACATTAATTTTATCACCCAATATATTTTTTTAAAAAGAAACAAACTATCTTTTTTCCTCTTACATACTAATCCCAGTTCCCACTCCCTCCCCTACTTGCATCCCCTCATTCTGCCCTCCAACCTCCATCCACTCCTCAGAGAGGGTAAGGCACATTGCTTTGGGGAAGGTACAAGGCCCTCCCTACTATACCTAGGCTGAGCAAAATATCCATCCAAAGAGAATGGGTTCCCAAAATGCCAGTACAAGCAGTAGAGATAAACAATGGTGCCACTGCCAGTGGCCTCAAAGTCTGCCCCCGCCATACAACTGTTACCCACATACAGAGAGTCTAGTTTGGTCCTATGCTGGTTCCTTCCCTGTCCGGCTGGAGATGGTGAGCTCACATTAGCTTAGACCACTGCGAGTCTCTGCCTCTGTTTCCAGCAGTTGCTGGATGAAGATTCTGTGGTGACCTTTAAGATATTCACCAATCTGACTACAGGGCAAGGCCTGTTCAGGCACCCTCTCCTTTGTTGTTTAGGGTTCATCCTTGTGAATCCCTGGGAATTTCTCGAGTACCCATTTTCTTGATAGATCCACAATGGTTTCCTCAATCAAAATGTCTCTTTACTTGCTCTCCATCTCTGTCCTTCCTCTATCTAGACTATCCTGTTCCCTCGAGTTTTCTTGCCCCCCCTTTTCCCTTCTTCTCCTTCCACTCTTCCCTCTCTCCCTACCCTCAAGTTCCCAATTTTGTCAGGCGATCTTGTCTATTTCCCGGAAAGATGAACATGGTATGTACTCACTCATAAATAAAGCAAAAGATAACAAACCTATAGTCCATGAACGTAGTGAAGCTAAGTAACAAGGTGAACCCTAAGAAAACGTGTGTGTGTGTGTATATATATATATATCCACCTGGGAAGGGGAAATACACCCAATATATATTTTTGATAAAGATACCATGAAAAATTTAATCCTCTCATTCAAAAAAATAAAAAACATATTTTTCCTTTCAAACCTTTTTTGTTTTTAATCTTATAATTTATTATTTTTATTAAATTAAATTTAGCTAAATTTACCATAATGGATCCACTTTTTCCAATGTTTGATATCAATTTTGTATAGCAATGCCGAATTTATTTAGTTCATTTAATTCATATATATTAATGAAATTTTGCGAAATGTTAAATGTGGACCAATAGATATGATTTTTAACATGACAATGAATTAACCACTATTTAAATATTTCTAAAAGTTAATGAGTAAAAATTAGCCAGTCATGGTTGTTGGTTACAGAGTATGTTTTCCTAATATCCAAAATATATAATATAGTTTTATGGCATAATAACTATAACTAGTTATCATTTATTTTGATTTGTTTACTTAATGGGACTTAAATGTCTAAGGCAAGTACTCTACTAAATTTCATTCTCAATTTTTACAAGCAATTACTTTTAGATTGACAATATTACTTATTTTACTCATAATATATCGTCTATAGGCTGAACTTAGACTATTTATATTATGACATCTGGTGAAAGCAGTAAAATAGGATGAGAGATTATTTAGTCAAGAAATGATTAAACAGAATCCAAATATGTTCAATGGATAAGATAGTGGGGTAATCCATACTTACAAACAGGATAAAATCTGCTGAATTCTCATTTCCAAGCCCTCTGACCTTATTATCTGAATATAAGGTAATAATCTATTTTAATGTCTCCTCTGAGAAGTCTTCACTTGGCAAAATGCTCTTCACTGCTTTTCCATAGGTCTCTCTGCTGCCATGTTTCAGCTTTTGATTTCTGCTGTCCTTTTGTATTTGGGGTTACACAAGAGACTGAGGCTTAGCCTCTTTCTTTATGAGTATAGAACAACTGCAATGGTATCATTGTCAAATATGTAGGTATTTCTATCAGTGACAAAAAAAAAAAAACGGTGATATCAATTCCTGTTTGCTGAAGAAGAAACACGACTTTGACGATATTAGTAGAAAATGTGCAGTGTGCCATGGTGTGTACTCTGACCCAAGAGGCTAATGTCTCTAACATAGTGCTAGGTCAGTGATGATTTATAGAAGCTTACAGATCACATTACATAATAAAAAACAGGCAATGCTCGAATCTAAATTTCCTAAAGCTGTCAGTCTCAAGGAATTACTGAAGTTGCTTTATCCTCCCAGGTTAAACAAACAAACAAACAAACAAGAAAAACCCAATAACACACAGTTATTTGAAAACAGTGATAAAAATAATTTGCTTTTAGTAAAACATAGGGAAGATTAGTAAAATCACATGGCCCATTTTTTTTATTAATAGAAAATAAGATGTATTTAAATATGCTATTTTTTAAAATTGTGGTTTACCTTGTGCAAAGAAAGCTGGGCAAATATATTTTGCATTTACAACTGTTCTAGGGAACCCAGCTAGAGCTGCCAGAGCCCATGCTGGATGACTCACAACTTCCTACAACTCTTGCTCCCAGAAAACTGACACATGTAACATGAGGGCCTGCGTGTTTGGGTTTCTGTCCTTCCCAGTTCCCACAGCCAGTAAATCCCAAAGAAATCACACAGAGGTCTACACTAATCATAAACTGATTGGCCCATTAGCGCAGGCTTCTTATTAACTCTTATAACTTATATTAACCCATTATTCTTATATATGTTAGCTGCATGGCTTGGTACCTTTTCTGGCCAGGCAGGTCACATCTTCCTTCTCTTGTGTCTGGGCAGGACTGCAGAAAGAGCTCCCTTCTTCCCAGAATACCCTGCCTCTACTTCCTGTCTAGTTGTCCCACCTATACTTCCTGCCTGGCTACTGGCCAGCCATCACTTATTTAAAACATAATTGACAGAATATAGAATTGTCCCACACCAGACACCTCTTTTAGTCTTTGTGGGCAACTGCACACAAGTAGTGTACATACCGATAGACATGCGCACAACAATAAAACTAAAATAAATCTTAAAATAATAAATCTAAGAGAATTTACTATGCTAATGGACAGAAACAAGTTGATAGAAGTATCAAAATCCCAGCAATATTCTGGCTTTTAAGTGTTTAAAGATTATGAAAAATTTTAAAGTAAAATATGTAACCATTCGAATAAACTATTTAGATATAATTTGTCGCATAGTAATAACAAGATATAAAATTTAAAGATGCTGTCTACAAAGCTACTTTTGCACTCAAATATTTTATAGAAATGATTGTTTATAAATGTTTCACAAGTTCAGTATGTCTACAACGTGTTGTGTTCATAGCCAGCACTGAAAGCATCTTATCTGTATCCTTTTAACCCTTTTCTCCTCAACTAGTCCCCTCCACCCCATTATTTTCATGCTTGGTCTGTGTGTGTTTTAAAGTAGTTTATAAAATTATTTCTTTCCATATATTTTATATATTCTTGGTTTTGGTTGACCTTCCTTCAGTTTCCCCTCTTTCTCAATTATCCTACCCTCACCTCCAACTAAGTCTTTCCACCCCTTGTCATTCTCCCTTTTACATTCTTATTATATGCCAGTAACCATTTCAGTAGATGCACCGTGCTCGTACACACACATAAAGAGCTAATCAGACAATCAGACATCCCAGGAGTAGGAACACTTTGAGCAGTATTGTTCAGAATGCCAGAACAAATTTCATCATAGCCATCATTACTCTCTTTACAAACCTGCTACAATTGCCCATAACCTTGAGGATGTGCACAGGATTAAAAATAAAAAATGGAAAGTATATGGTCATTGCAGGACAGCTGACTGCACATTCTTTTTATAGACAAGTGCTTGTGTGCTTTTAGAGCATTAGAATGGTGACTATGATTTTAAAACCATTGTCTTTATTGAATATCAAATACATGCTAATGGGAACACAAGGACAGACTATCATCAACCATTTTAACCCAGAACAAGAATATAATAGAGAAAAAAATTTACAGTCTCATCATGTACTTGGTTTTAACCTGATGCAGTTTTAGCAAGCAAGATTAGTGCTTAGGAAACCAAACCTAGGAGGAAATCAAACTGCTCAATTTTCAAAATATATACAGAAAGGCCAAGTATATGCCCTGAAGGTAATATACTACAAATATGAAGGCATGACCTTTGTGGATGTGAAAAAAACACGCAAAGCTTTTATCTAGACACTCCCAGACAGTATGCATAGTTCCTCCGGAATCTAATACATAATTTATCACCAATTAAAGTATTATAAAATAACAATTTATATAATATGAGTGAGGGTAATGAAAGAATGAATAACCAATTATCATAATACTTTCTTATGAAGTTTTAATTCATGGATATATTTCATGAATGTATGTCAACAGAGAGAGCACATTTAATTAGGCATTCTCAGTGGAGTTCTGGAGAGGATTGAGTTCTTTAAATGTGGAGGCATAGTTTAAATGCAATAAAGTCAGTTCTTTCCTAAAAATCTGGCATATTTCTTGGCTTTGGACTTCAAATGACAGAGCATATCCTCTAAAATCATTGCTAAAGGGTTTTAAATCTGTTACTAAAGACTTGCTCTTCCCCAGCAGGATAAAGCAGCGTTTCAGCCCATGTTACATTATAGTAACAATGTATTCTAATTTTTATAAAGCTACATTTTATTTGGTTCATCTTGTTTTCAAGTGTTCTCACACATTAAACTGATCACATGATTTAAATTTCAGTAAATAATTTTATTATATTAAAATGATTTTTGAGAAATTAAATCAGTTTTTGAGGGTGTGTTATATTCATTGACTAGAATAAAGTGCCACTACTGGGTGATTCCAACAAAAAAATCTGATGCTACACAAACCTGGTAGCATTTGTGTAGCATCATTTTGCAGTGAGGACAGAGGCACGTAGGGAACAGAGGAAGCCCTGAGTGTTCAGAGTACTGAATGGATGCATGTTCTTGACGTGGGCACAGCTTTTGTCATTAATCTTAGTCTCAGATCCAGGGGAAAATGGCAAAGCCTTTTCCCGGTGGTGAGGCACAGAGGGAAATAATACATTCCTTTTGGTCCATGCCCAGGTAGTATCAATAGAAAATGTCCATCACAGCTTTCCTCACACCAAGATGTTTGTTGCTGAACACTGCTTCCCTACAGATACTGCACCTACCAAGACTACCTAACTCAACCTGCCTCCTTGGTTCAGCTGTATGCACCGTAAACCCCATCCCCTTGTTTCTCTGAGAGCAATAACACTGCCTTCATGTTCCACCTTTATATAAGCGCACTGAGCATCTGGCGTACGAGTGTTTCTCCGTCAGAGAACACAGTCCACCTTACCGCAGGATTTCAGTTTCTGTGTGTTATCATTCCTTCATTCCCTTGCTGTCCCTGATCATGTTTGTCCCCAGAGCTGTGCAGCACAGACAAAGGCAGAGTAGTTTCTACTGAACTCAGAAAGGTCCAAATCTGTTACAGACCATTTTGGATTGAAGGTAGTCCTTTTCATATCTGAATATCATTGTCTTTATCTGCATTTTTGTTTTTAAAATGGGATGGTTGGTGAAGATCCATTATAATGATCTCCTTTTACCCGTTTGTCTCTTAAAAGACACTATATACCATTAGATCACATGTCAAAATACAGACAAGTAGAACTTAAACATAGAAAAACGAAAACAAATATAATCATAGTATGTATCGCACATATGTTGTGGTTAGACAAGTTAGAGACATCTCAGAGATATGTAAAAGTTGTGAGAAAGAAGTAGAAGCCAGAATACACTTAAGTGATCTAATCTGTTTTGTTTCCCAGCAGTTTAAGAAGGTAATCCTACAACTCTCATATACAAGACCCCATAATAACATAGCACAGCCATGTCGTTTCCTCAAAGAATGGATGGTCTTGATCACACCACCCGCCAGTCTCCTACTCACAGCCTCTTAGAAAACTGTGTTCTGTGCATAGGGACTCCGAGAAGGCTGTATTCTGTCTTGTGAGGGCTTTAGCCTTCATCATTCCTATCCATGAGGAAAGGGCTATACCACATCTGAATCTGAGATATTGTGGCTCCTTGCTAGGTTCACCATGTCAGTGGGAATAGTCTGGAATATTCCATCTATGCTTTTCCTGATGAGCTATATTCTAGGACAAGGGAAGAAAACCTACACCCAAGAACCCCTAATCTTCTGCAATTACCTGTCCACTGACCTAGACCTCACTCGCATCTGCTTGATAGGGCCTCATGGAGGCCGGCCACACTACAGAAAGCATGTACTTTGGACCTTAGATTTCAGACTTTGATTGTCCCATACATTAAGCCTCAGTTGTTCATATCAAAAGGAAAGAACAAGTTTGGGAAAAATACAGAGGTGATAAGCTACATTATCGGTTTTCACTTTCCCTCAGAATTTCCCTGAAATACTGCAAGTGTTCTTAACATTTTATGCCTAATGAAAATGAAAAGTAAACATATAATTATTCACGGACATAAATCAAAGGTCTGATTTTATTATTGCTGGCTTTTTTTTTCTTATTTTCCTTTCTGCTAACCAATTCCTTCATAAGCCGTGTCGTGTAGTTTGTACAAAATAACTGGTAAAGAAGCACAGAGGTTAAGAGCATAAACTGCTCCTGCAGAGACCCAAAGTTCAAGTCCCAGCACTCATAGCAAGAGACTCAAAAGCTATTTTATCAAATGTTCATAGACTTAATTTAATAAATTTATTAGCTCTTACCCTCTTACAGTTTTTATATTTTGTAGGATTTAACCATTTCACGGAAGTTGTCACTTACTGACATCAAATTCTCACTTCTTGTTTATGAAATTCACTGGTATGACTATAATTGTCCTCTGTCGCACATGATGCTGTCAAATTTTATCTCTGTTTTCTATTTAACCAATTATTTTTTTTATCTTCTCAAAAATAGCAAAATTTAGTCCATTGGAATTCTACTTTGTTCTAGATATAGTGAGTATGTTTCCCTGAGCTTTAGTTCTCCTTTTATTATAATTGCTTCATGGTCATCTTAATGTTCATGTTCATTTTCTACATTGTTTTGATGGAAATAGACAAAATTACTGGGGATTTCTTCTTCTTTTAACATAGATGAATGCACAATTTCTAATGGTTGTGTTTCATCTTTGTTCAGTTCAAAATACATTCTAATGTTTAACATTTCTGCAGCCTTATTTCCCAATGCATTTATTATTCTCTAAATTGCTACTCTCAAAATACTTTCTAAAAAGATCTTTGAACAAATGAAGATGATTACAGAAAACCATATCTGGTCAAAATGAATAGAAACTGAATATGGAGTGCCCAACCCCGAAGGATGTATCTACAACAGACCTCTTATACCTACGGCTAGAGAAACGTACTCAGGGAGAGTCAGTAAAGCAAGGAACACCCAAAGGGTTTTATATGTTACTGTGTAGATTCTTTCTCATCCATAGTCTTTACTGTTCTAGTCACAAACGCCAGGTAATAAAACATTAAGAATGTGTTGTTAAAAACTTCTTAAAACAAATTACCACTAAACTACAGTTTTGACAAATGACTTATATGGGTCTTTTTATTTAGTAAACATTAATTTAAGGATCAGCTGATGGTATATTTTAGAAATTAAGTTGTATCAACATGAACAAATATACATTTAACACTTTCTTTGTTATTGGTAGTTATTATTTGTTACCGTAAAATGACTTTTTATTGTTAAGGAGATTCTGAGTTTTGATTTGTTATTAAAAGTTTCACCATTTTGAATTGCTTACATAAGATCATTGTTCTTTTAGATTGTCTGTATTTTCTTTTTAGTACATTTTATAACACCTTTGCATTTAGTGTTATTATAATTTCTAATACTAGGCATCTTGACATATGCTGAGATTCGGGCTGTCTTTTCTTGGTTTGTTTGTTTCCTTCAGCCTCATTTGTAACATTCTTCAGGACTGAATACTTTTTAAATTCCTTGTTAGCATTTCAGCAGTAATTACCTGTTTTGTTTCTGTGACTGTACTGAAGATAATGACATTGTCAGAGTTAATAATCTGTGTTTGAGAGATACCACGCCATTTCATGAACACTCAAATAATTTACTGAAGTATGCTTCCATAACAGTTTCTGAAATTTTGAAATTATTACCCATCATGTGCGTTATAAGCCAGACTATATTTTTAATCAAAGAATAAAAATGTTTTTAAAATGTTTTGAATATTTTTAAAAGATAACTGCAAATCATTAGAAACTTAGAAGTAGATTTAAAAGATAAGAAAAGTTGAAAATTTTCTCATATCTATTACCTTATTGCCTCTTCCAGCAGAGTGTTATATTTTCATTTTAATATAGCAGGTATGAGAGTTTATTTACACTTAGGGATTTCTATTGCTCTTTAAGTAGTTCATTTTATGATGTTCTATTCACATTGACTTCATACATGTCTTCTTTTTAATTTTTATTTATTTATTTTTGTTTTTTTGAGACAGGGTTTCTTTGTGTAACAGCCCTGGCATCCTGGAATTAGTTCCATAGACAAGGCTGACCTCAAACTCTCAGAAATCCACCGGTCTCTGACTCCCAAGTGCTGGGTGGGATTAAAGGCATACACATTGCCCAGCTTTGTATTGTTTTTGTGTGTGTGAAAATTAGGCTTATGAATTTACATTATATGTTAACTTTTTAAATACCTTTCCTGTTTATCTTTAAATAAAATTTATAATGTTTTCTGATCCACATACTATTTCCAGTACATGATACACGTAAGATGGACTTTCAATCTGTCCTCCAGATCAATCCTGTGTTAAGCTTTTTATTTCACTAGCTTTTCTCCCAACTCAGGCAAACATATTTGCCTTCCCTTAATATTATACTTTTTCTTCATTTTTAGTCTTCTGTTAATATAGAAGCATTGAGCATTTTCATTTCATACATATTTATAATTTATGAATGTTTCATTTGGTTGTCTTCATATTTGTCTTTAGTTACTGAAGTAAATATACTTTGTTTTCTCTTTGTCAGCATCAATTGGTGAGATGTGTTTAGTATTTCGATCCTGTAAGATTTTGCATCACCATTGCTAATCTTTCCATTGATTGATGTTATCCTTAAATATGATTTTTACATTGTTAGGTTTCACATGTAATAAATGTTTACAATAGATCAAATATAAATCATTATAGTTTAATTGTACCCAAACATGCTTTGGATTTGCTTGAATTTCCAATGTAGTTTGTTGATGTAATTACTCTTGGTGTTACTGTGTGGTTTTCATAGGTTTCATGTCATTAATTTGCTCTCTCAGAACTGTAGTTATCAGTAACTTATATTCTATGTATGATCAGAATTTTAAAATAAATTTGGAACAAATTTTGAATTTAGTCAAAGTTAAACAAGTTCTAATTGCTGTATTTTCTTAGAAGAGAGTAAGCAAAATTTTCAATGGACTTCAGAAATAATTTTTATTTCTTGAATAAATGTTAGTCTATTTCCTCATGTTAATCAAGAAGAAATAACTTTTGTAGCAATCTCTGGTTGGAATCCAACTGTGTTTCTGTATATATGTGCATATATACATGTACACACATAAAGCAATTTGTATACAAAATTATTTTTGAAATACATTGGAAGATCAGGAAGATGACTTATTGGATAAAGCATTTGCCTTGCAAGCAGGATAGCCTGGGTGTGGATTTCCAGCACTCACCTGAATTCTGGCCTGGGGGGAGTCAGCCTCTGTAACCCCAGAGTTTAGTACTTAGAGAGACAGAATTCCTGAAGCAAGTTAAGCAGTGAGAGCAGTTGAATTGTTGAGTTCTGTGTTCAATTGTGAGACTCTGTCCTGATTATAAAATAGAAGATTATCAACAAAATCACCCTGCACCAATCCCTGCCCTCCACATGCATGTGCACAGACACATGCATCCACAAACTGTAACCATGTGTTACATACCATACTCATGCACAATTTAAAAGAAAACAGCATTTGGAAAGCAGTTACTAGAAAAGTCAAAAGAAACTTTCAGTGCATGCATCACAAAGTTGATCTCACTCTTGATTTGGTGACAAAGCATCTTCCCCCATGTGTCCTCGCTATCAACACATAACCCTGATATTCATCGGCACTGTCATTTACTGGACTTACTGGATCCAACAGAAATGTCTCTAGCAATCGTCTGACAGGTTATCATTGTAAGAAACACTAGCGACCTATACTCCAACACCCGTCATCAGTCTGTTTCCCATGACAGTCTCAAAACAGTGTACATTTTGTTAAGAAATATGCTTATGCAGTTAGAAAATGAAAGAGTGTACATTTTGTTAAGAAATATGCTTATACATTTAGAAAATAAAACAGTGTACTTTTTGTTAAGAAATATGCTTATAAATTTTAAAAGGACTTCTTGAAACAGAGGGAAAGAGGTGTCATTATTAGAGAAAAAATTAATATGAAACTGAAAATATATGATACATAATTTTAAAAAAATCTTCTCCAAGAGGGGTAATTATTATGGCTGCCAGATAATTTTCATGTTCATTTCTATTCCTCTAATTTTCTGACAGAATTTTCATTCTAAGCATCTTCGTGCTAAGTCTTTCCATTCTTTTCATTGTTCAATAATCTCACGTAAAAATAGCAATAGATTGTCTACTCATTCGTATTCATTTTAATCCCCATATGTAAAATGTAATAAAGATAATTTTAGTACAGTGTTTCTAGAAATAGGTATATAGCCATGAACAATCTCAAAGTGTGACACTCTCTTAACGTCTGTCAGCTCTGTGTCAAAAGTGCCATGTTGGTAGCAGGCTCTAGCCAAGCCCATTTCCATTACCAATTGATGAAAGCATCGTGTTTGACAAGATGAAGCATGACTGTCAGAATCCGTGATGCCATCAAGAAGACAGAACACTCTGAGGAAATACTCCTTTCAAGATTTGAAGCAGTAAAATGCATCTCATAAATTTCAAGAAATATTATATTTGCATTTTCCTGTGCAGAAGCTCCATTTTGACTGGTAAGAGGCACCAATTTTAGCCAATTACAGATATTCGCATCTTCTGTGCTAGCGTTTCATTGCAGTGTTAGGGTTCAGCACTGGTCCTCAAAGTCTGACTGGCAGGACTCATAAACCAGGAAGTGCTATGCAGGCTTTCCTGAAGACCCAGAATGATTTCCTGTATAAGAGGCTCCAGTCAGCACAGAAGACATTCTGCCACTTTATCCTTGTAGAAACCAGACTCTGCACACACATAAACAAAATTTTGTAAACATTCTGTTCGGGGTTAAATATTTTTCACAATTTTCCTTAGCTGAGAAATTATCATCTACATAAAATCAAAATGTTAACAATAATACAACGCATCTATCAGGAATATCTGGGAACTTTAAACACACCCTTCTGAAGACGAATGGAAAAAAGAGAATCAATGTTATGAAAGTAAAGAGAATCCTGTGTTTTTATAAGTAGATTACATGATATCACTATTTTTCTGGAATGTTCCTTCTTTTTAACTTTGGTTAAAGCAAAGGTTGATGTTTAAATTGCTTTAGGATTGATTCATTGAATTAGATGATTAAGTCATGATATAAAACATTTTGAAATTGGAAAAAAAAAAACTTGGGTGTGTTGACTTATCTCTATGGTTCCAGAACTCAAGTGCCTGAGGAAAGATGATTGGGAACATGAGGGGAGCCTGGACTATGTAGCAAGATGTCTGAAAATATTTTTTAAATATTACATAATGGCTTCAAGGGATGCCAAAATATAATCAAGATTACATTTTGTATGTTGAGAATACTGAAACAAATCCAGGGGCCCCTTTTACTAGTCTTGCATAGTAATATTTTCAGAAAGATAAAGTGATGATATTGTTCAATACAATTTGTCCAATTCAGTCTCTCATCACTCTTTGTAGTGGATCTAAGTAAGATCCGAAGCATTTCCAAAAACAATTTGTCTTTGTTTCCTCTAGTCTGAATCATGTGCGCTCCTTCAGAAGTTATCACAAGCTAATAAGCATATACCATTCTTATAATTGACAGGTTGTGGGGTTTATTGCTCATTCTCCATCCTATTTCTTACTGTATCACTTTTTCCTTTTCTGTATTCACATGCAAACTATGTTATAGTATCCTATATATTATAATAATAATTTTTTTATTTTTTTTATTGAAACAAATTTTCACCTCCTCCCAGGCTCCCATTTCCCTCTCCCTCCCCCCCTCTCTTTCCCCCACTCCTCTCCCCCTCACTCTCTAGTCCAAAGAGCAGTCAGGGTTCCTTGCCCTGTGGAAATCCAAGGTCCTCCCCCCTCCATTCAGGTCTAGGAAGGTGAGCATCCAAACTGGCTAGGCTCCCACAAAGCCAGTACATTCAGTAGGATCAAAACCTAGTGGGATTGTCCTTGGCTTCTCATCAGCCCTCATTGTCCACCATGTTCAGAGAGTCCGGTTTTATCCCATGAATAATAATTTAAGCAGAAACTTTGCATACTAAGTGATTCAGTCTTCTGATGCTTTCCTTTTAAATCTTATGATTTAATCATCATATTTGAGAAATTATGCATGTTTTTCTTCTCTGTATCAAGATAAAATCTCCATTTGAAATTTTATGGTCACAACTGAGGGACTTTTTACTGTTAAAGAATTTTAAATCATGATAAAAAATTTAATTTTAAAAACTCTCTTTTACTCAGTAATCACCTTCAGGTTACATAAAATAATATTGTACTAGAATTATACTGGTTTTACTTCCAAGTCACTTCAGTTTTCTTCTATGTTTGATATGGTCCTTTCCCCCAAGGTTCCTTGTAAAAGGGCCCTTTGTCTGCGAAACAGGAAAGAAGTGGGGATTAGCCTGACTTGTATAAGTGGCTATATGTGTGTTCTCCTGATGTTGGTTAATATTTTTTCCCTTCTTTGGTGATAGAAATCTATCGAACATTTTTTAAAAGCAGGTTTGCGAAACTGTAAGACAATATGATAATTTTCTGAAACCATGATTACTGCTAAGGTGTAGCCCGTGTCATCTATAAGGACAAATGGAGCAGTGTGCAAGTTTAAGCTCGATATGCGTGGTCTTCTGCTCACTCCAGGTACGGCTGAGATCGTCTGGAAGGGCAATCGTGACGATGCACAGTTCAACCTTCATATACACAGCCTCCTGCTTAGTCAGGTTTCGTGAGTCAAGCATGCTGAATAATATCTGTATACATCATTAGTTTTTAAGACAATGTCCTTACTCTCCCCACAGACTGTCCTTCTTTCAAGGTACAGAAGTGTATGACTATGTAAGGCCCGTGTGCATAACTGGAACAACAGTACTACAAAATGAGAAAGAAATGAACAGCAGTGTAACGTTGTCCACCATCGATGACCTCATTTTCTGAGTCCACGAGGACGAAGATACAACGATGAGATCCCACCTGGACCAGTCATGAGACAACACTGACACTGTGACTGATGGCTTAACATCCTTTCTTAAAATGAAGAACAAGCCTTCTTTTCCATGAGAGATGTTGAACCAGAATTATTCTGGAAGCTGTATTAACCCAGAATCCCTTGTATGCTTCTAAGAAGAAGAAGAGCCACCGAAATGGGAGTGTGGAGTTTGCATGTGAAATGAAGGCAGACATGCAAATTTTAGCTTTCAGTAGCTTCAACTGAAAGAAAATCCAGAATATCAGAAAACATTATAAATTTAATATGTAACATGGAAATAGTCTTTTTGGATCACCCCACCAGGGCATTGTCATACTGAGAATGACTATGAATAATAGAAGTTAATTCCTCTTTTTTCTTTTTTTTGGACTTTTAGCTTCCCAGTTTGTGCTCTTTTGATGATAACCCTGAGAAATGAACATCATATATCTTTGCTTTTCTAATTTGTATATAAAAAAGAGCATTGTGTGTGTCTACCTCTCATATTGAAGAATTATTCTTGTCCTCGCTGTTTCAAAAGCTCATATTTCTCTTCACTATTTCTGAGTTTAATCACAACTCATTAAGACATACGGTGTTGATTCCTCCCCTACCCTGCTGAACATTTTCCTGGAATTTTTATTGCATAAACTGCCATTTTCAAACATTGCAATATAGCTTCTATCACCCCAACCCATCTTCCAACCCTTGAAGGTCAGCCCCCTCTGTCTCCTCTGTGCTCCACACTATAAACGTTAAGAGGCTCTAAACTTTCAGGTTCCTGTAACTTCCTATTTCTTCTAGAACTTCAAATGAAGAGGAAACTTCTTTTCAGAATTATCATCATTTTCGAAACGCACAAACTCATCTATTCATCCCACCCCACCCCCAGATTCCACTGAAACACATCTTAATTAGTGAGAGCATTCAACCCCAGTACTAGGTCATTATCCCCCTAGAGATTCTTGAAAGCAGGCTAATTTTTATATTGGATGGAAAACTTTTCTAAATGCAGGCCACTGTGGTTTATCTGGAGGAGTTGGGCTGCTGTGAGGATAGGAGCCATTAGTGTCTTTCTGGGTAATTAGTTCCTACCTCTATGGTTCACATGGCTATATAGATATCAGGAAGTCTATGGCCTTGATGCTGTTGCCAGAATTATCCTTAAAGTTAATATAAGTTATAATATAAAATAATATAAAATATACCGTTCTACCATTAATTTATTAAAATATACTGTATAACTCTTGCTTTTTTTTTCCTTTTTCATTATTGTGACAAATTACCCAGTTCAAACAACTAAAGAAAGAAGGGTTTATTAACTCATAATTTGGCTATGCAGTCCATTGTGGTGAGGAATTTATAGCAACAAAGTATGAGCCATTTGGTCATTTTATATCATTGTGCAGGAAGCAGAAAACCATGAATGTTGTCACTCAGCTTGCTTTCTCATATTTATTCAGTTAGCAGCTTAGCTTATAGAATGATGGCAACCATCTAGATTAGTCAAATCCAGAAACAACCTCATGGGTATATCTAGAGGTTTATTTTTTAGATGATTCTAAATCCAGTCAAGTTTACAACCAATATCACTCTCACACTAGCTTACCTCATTTTAATAGATGTAGGGTTTTTGTTTTGTTTTGTTTTCATTGTGTTTGTTTGTGTGTTGTTGTTGTTTTACTCTGGAGATCGGCCACCCAGCTCCTAATTAAATACATGGAGAGTTATTCTCAGTTATTAACATCTAACCTTAGTTACACTTGTTTCTAGCCAGCTTCTCTTAAATTATCCAATTTACTTTTTGACTCTGGGATTTTTACCTATCTCTATTCTATCTATCTTGCTTTCCTCTTATTTTATGCCTGGCTGTGTGGCTCAGTGGCAGGCCTCTGATGTCCTCCTCTCCTTTTCCTTTTCTCTCTTCTCATCTTTCCCCTTAACCTTGATTCCTCCTTTTTTTTTTTTTTTGATTCTCCCTGCATGCCAGCCCAGCCTATTTCCCTCTCCTGCCTAGAAATTGGCCATTCAGCTCTTCATTAGACCAATCAAGCGTTTTAGACAGGCAAAGTAACACAACCTTACAGAGTTAAACAAATGTAGCATAAAATAATTTAAAACATCTTTGCATCATTAAAGAAATATTCCACAGCACAAATGAATGTAACACATCTTAAGCTAATATTCCACAACAAACATGTAATCATACCCATGTTCAAATAGAAAAGAAACAAAGCCTTGCAAACGACTCTACACCAAGATGTTGAAACAGTGTGTGTCTTAATATATACATTGTTATAAATTTAAGAAATCTTTGTTTTTGAGAACAACTCTATTAGAGAAATTGTGAAGAGACTTTTATTTATTTTAAAATGTAGCACATAGCATCAGCAGTAGAATTTTAGGAATAAAGAAATAATGGTCTGGTATGATCATCCCCCCCTATTCTGATGCCAGCTTTTCACAAATGAATTGTTGGCAAACAATGAAGTCATTTGGATTCATCTCTATGTTTGAAGAAGTTCATAAGTTGTTTTTATAGCCTTACACTGGAGAACTCGTCTCCCTTGTGACAAGGAACCTTTGTCCTTTCAATAATGCTCATCACCACATCAGTGATAAATAAACAAAACATAAATGGACAAGATGTAAGCGAATGAATAATTTATGAGATATGGAAATATGAAACTGCTTACTCATACAAGGGCAGATTCTTCCCCCAGTAAAATTTGTAGAAAATGACCTCCATAAAATGTGCAGACATAAGCCATATATTCATATGAATACAAACTTGTGGCAATGTCAATAAGGTAAAACACAATTATTGTGTTTGGCATTGTGTTGGAGTTCTGACAGTTGGCTCTTACATGTAAAACAAGAATTAATAAACAGAAACTGATGTTTATGAGGACACTCTACAATGCCAACGTGATAGGTCCTAAATAACTCTTATTATTTAAGTGCACAAATCATCACTGGAATTAGAATATGCTATAATTTCCACTCATGTGCAAAATTAATGTGAGACCGAAACCAATGTTAGGTAAATCCAGAATAGTACTTTGTAAAATATATTGCAGAAGCAACTACTAAAAGAAGGCTTGAAACGCAAGGATTCTTAAATCAGTCTCAGCATTTTACCAAACGAAATTGTATTATAAGCACTGACCTTCAAAGAGAGCAAGTGTTTCCCTGTACAGGTCAGACATCTTACAGTGAGCTTGGAAAGAGAGGCAAATCCTACCATCACCATCTACAGCACTGCTTTTATTTGGTTTAGTGAATATTCATATAAATCTGTCTGTTCAGAACTCCTTCTTTGACTCACTTAAGAATAAGTTCAGTTCCTGTTTTCAGAAAATTTCAGTGAATATCCTCAAAACTTTCACTCACTAATCTCTTCACCCCAATAACCAATTTGATAAAAGCAGGAATTTACAAAGTTAGAAATTATATTCTTCCTATAAAATCCCCAAATAGACTAGGATATATGGTAGAATGCTTGCTTAGCTAGGTTCAGTTCACAGAAACCCTACGAAAATGTCCACATAAAGAGTTCCTTATCAATGTAAATGCCATTTTCAACTTATATAAATCATTTTAATAAAATTAAAAGTCACCCCAGGACCAAATTTTTTGGATGTTATGTGTAGGTAAGAATATGCTTTGTTGTTCATAGATTCCCAGATTGATAACATTTTTGGTTACTTCCTTCTCTTGGCAGATTGCACAGTGCTTTCTGGTACTGTGAAGGCCAGATCACAGGAAAGAAGTATTCTGATTAAATCTATCTCCAATCACCTGAGTCCTGTGACATAAGCAACCTCTGCGCAGCAGCAATAGCCTATATGGCTTTGGGAGTCACTTGGGCTGCCTGACCAAAAAACTCAAGTCAGTTTCTTTTCTTTAGTACTAGAGCTTTTGTTAGAAAGTTTATTGCTTTTGTGGGGAGGATTTCAGCCCAAAATGCTTAGCTTCCATATAAACATGTATTCCTTGAGACTTTCTTAAACAGTTTTGGAGTTAAATCTGCAGCACCTAGATGTACTTAAAGTTCAGAGAGCATCATAGAAAAATAGAACGATTGTAATAGCCAGAGGCTGAGGAGACTTCCTGTGAGATTGTGTCTTCATTAAATGGCAAGGGAACTGTATTCATGATACTTAATAATATGGCTACCTAAATAAGACCTGAGCAGTGGCAATGTCAGCAGAACTGCTGATGTAGAAGTGAGGACATTGCACGGGTTCCCACAACTCACCAAAGAACTACAGGCAACTAATGAATGGTGTGTGAGAGAGAATTAGCCCAGAATTGGTTATCCAAACCATATACACATAAACAAGAAAAATAGATTCAGGAAGTCATACTAATGTATTTTTATATATGTATATATGTGTGTGCCATATACATAATACATATATACATAAAAAGGTCATAAATTTGAGAAGAGTTAAGGGGATAGAAGAGTTGAAGAAACGGGACATGGAAGTGATTGGGAGAAACAAAAGGAAAGAGGGCAATATATATATAATTATATTTTAATTAAAATATGTTTACAAAGAACAAATTTAATAAAACTTGTTTTATTTTCCAACTTCTTCTGAGTCTTCGGCCACTGTGACCTCGAGTTCATTCAAGGCAGCTGAATGTGAACAAGTCAACCTGCCTTTTGAACTCTGTCGTCCAGAAAATGTCCTCCCAAATAATTGTTCGTCTACCTGTAATTTTACTAAAATCCTCTACCCCATACTCAGTAGTTTCTATCGGAGAAAAAAGTCTGATAACCCAACAGATATTTGAAACTCTAACTTTTGACACTGAGGTCTGGGATATTTGACACAATTTGACAGATAAGAACATGACAGTAAAACATAGAAACCTATTTGAACTATACAATGAATTAATCCATTGTATAACAGATGGCCATGACTATGTTGGAGTATATCAATCTTTATGTGCATCACGATATGCAGTTTAGAGTCATCTCACTGCTACTTATATAATGTTACCAAAACAATTTGACATGTGGCCATGAAGTTTAAATATATATGCTTACATCTACTTTGAGAATAAACAAAAAAATCTTTATAAAGTATGACATGATGATTTAAGTTAACAGGTGAAAAAAACAAAACAGTATTGAGACTATGAACCATTGCCTTGTTGGTTGAAATCTGCATATCGAGTGAAACAGAGGCATTTATCCTTGGAAAATGAAAGACTAACTTACTCAGGATTGGACTCATAGGCTTTTTGCAAGGCACAGAAACTAGAACACTCTAATGCAGACTTTCTTGTTGAGACGAGTTCTGGTGCTCTCATCCTCGGAACCAATTCTTTATTGTTGTTTAGTGTCTCAGAGACACGGAGAGAAACATTAATATAAATGGGACCTACTGAAACTGAGAAACGTCTGTAAAGGACACAGTCCACAAGATAAAATGATAGCCTATGGAATGGGAAAAGATCTTCACCAACTCCACATTGGACAGAGGCTTATCTCCAAAATACACAAAGAACTCAAGAAATGTTTTATCAAAAGAGCAAATAATCCAATAAAAGAAATGAGGTACAGACCTAAACAGAGAACTCTCAACAGAGAAATCTAATATAGCTGAAAGACATCCTTAGCCATCAGAGAAATGCAAATCAAAACAACTCTGAGATTTCATCTTACACCTCTAAGAACACCCAAGATCAAAAACGCTGATGACAACTATGCTGGAGAGAACATAGGGTAAAGGTAACATTCCTGCATTGCTGGTGGGAGTGAGTGCAAACTGCCACTTTGGATTTCAGTATGGTGATTTCTCAGAAAATTAGGAAACAACCTACCTCAAGACCCAGCAATACCACTTTTGGGTATATACTGAAAGGATGTTCAATTGTACCACAAGGACATGTGCTCAACTATGTTCATAGGAACATTGTTTGTTATAGCCAGAACCTGGAAACAACCTAAATGCCCTTCGATCAAAGAATGGATAAAGAAAATGTGGTACATTACTCAATGGAGTACTACACAGCAGAAAAAAATAACTAATGACATCTTGAAATTTGCAAGCAAATAGATGGATCTAGAAAACATCATATTGAGTGAGCTAACCCAGACCCAGAAAAACAAATAATATATGTGCTGACTCATAAGTGGCTTTTAGACATAAAGCACAAAAAAGAAAGAAAAAGAAAAAAAACAGCATACAATTCACAATCCCAGAGAACCTAGAGAACAAATAGGACCCAAAGAGAGACAAACATACATGGATCTAATGCACATGAAAAGTAGAAAAAGACAATCTCTCCTGAGTAAATTGGGAGACTGGGAACCATGGGAGGGGAGGGGTGAAGAAGGGAGGGGAGCGGAAAGAAAATATATAGTTCAGTAAAAATAATTAAAGAAAAAAGAAAACTACATAAATGACGATGATTTATCCAATGGGTAGAGGTATAAAAAATAGCTTAGTCAGCTACAAAGAAACAGTTTAATGAAGGAAGCCTGGAGGGTTTGCATCTTCTATTTTTAGAATAACCACATTGTTGTAATGAGGCATCTTGTTTGCTTCCCAGATGCCCGGTAGCTCAGCCTCGAAATAACCACACAGAAACTATATTAATTAAAACAGTGCTTGGCCCATTAGCTCTAGCTTCTTATTGGCTAACTCTTATAACACATGGCTAGAAGGAGAAATATTACACTAATGAGAGCTGGCATGTATAACGTATTCAACTGCTGGTTAAGCAGGTTGAGTTTCAAGAATCAACTGTTAGGTCGGGCTTCTGAAGAGTGGTTTGAAGGGCTGAGCCAACAGTGGGAACAAGAAAGTGGTAAAGATGGGAACTCACGGTTGTTGAATAAAAACTTCCCTGCTTTGGAGTTTACCTTCTAGAGAATACTGCTTCTGATATTTCCTACTGCCAAATGATAAAGGGAATATCAAATTTGAAAAAAAGAAATATGACCGTAGAGACTGAAACCATGGCTTATTCTAGGCTCTCACCCTTCCTCAGTGTCAGAGTCTCAGTAAAGTATCCTGAAGACTCCAAATTAAACAGTTTACTGGGATTACGTATGCCTATAAAAGGTGAAGGTGTCAGAGATTCGAGGCAGCTCCCTTCAGAAAGGTGAATTGTAGCATGGGGTATAGAAACAGTATCAACAGTCTTGACACACAGGAAGGAAAGAAGGTCCTTGGTACCGCACCACAGGCTCTTTATCTTTACTGGTCTCAGCGTTTCTCCTACAGGTGCCTATTTTGCCTAATCCTAATACAATCACTTCTTTTTAGATAAGGATGGTTGTCTGTTTGACACACCAAAATGCCACAGTTCTGGCTCTTTCTCAAAGAGCAGGGATATTCTAGTGGCAGATGACAAAATGGAAGATACCGTTTCAATCTTATAACATTCTAGAATAAAATCCACAAAATATTAGAAAGGTAAATTCCTTCTGGCATTATACATAAAGTTACTTTTTTGCCCAAGCTATTATAGAAATATGTTCAACGCCGGGCGGTGGTGGCGTAGCCGGGCGGTGGCGGCGCACGCCTTTAATCCCAGCACTTGGGAGCTGACGCAGGCGGATCTCTTTGAGTTTGAGACCAGCCTGGTCTACAAGAGCTAGTTCCAGGACAGGCTCCAAAACCACAGAGAAACCCTGTCCCAAAAAAAAAATCAAAACAAAACAAACAAAAAAATGTTCAACATTCTCAGAGAATTGTTTGAAAAACCGAGATATGTATAAAATAGCACATATTTACCCTTAGGTATCTGAATCTGATCATGAGAACATGAGAAGATTATTAACCTCTTGGATATTAGTGAATAACGCATCTCAGAGTACTAAGGGGAATGCCCCACTCCGTGACTTTATTCCAATCTCTTCTCACATGAGCCATAAGCTCTTACAGTTTTACTTCATTGATATTCTAATTATTAACTTCATCAAATGATGAGACCGATAGGGCAGAGTGTGTCGGGGGGAGCAGCAGCAGTGAGGGGATGAGGCAGAGTTCTGTCATTCTCAAGTAGAATGAGGACACACGCTGAGTCGAAGTTCCTTAACAGCGACTTTAAAATAATCAAGTGTATGTTAATCTCTTGCAGCCAAAAAATTTCCAAACATTATTTTGAAGCTCTGATGATTTTACGTCCTTGCCCTCAATGAAGCAATGCATGCACGCTGCTCATTGTCTTAAGTGTGGTGCTTATGATGAACACGCGAGCTCCCATCTGGCCCCTTTGGCCATTATTTGCAGAGGATTTGATCACCACTCAACTTTGCATTTAGTCGGTTTACTGCCTGCCTCTCCAGAACCTCAGGATGACTTTCATCACAGTGGGTGCATGGAGCCCGCTTATAATCTCTTTAGCAGGAAAAGTGATGCACAGGCTTTGCTCTCTCCAAGCTCAGGGTCAGAGTTATCCTCCCTGGTGATCTATCTTGGTTACGAGGGCCTGAGGGGGAGAAGGACAGAGGCAGTCTGTTCTATTTGTACTCTGAGCAGGAGCAGCAGGGTGCTATGCATATGGTACTTTTAAAGATTTAACGATTAGGATTTAGGTTCAGTCTGAGGGAGAGATTGATTGATTTTAACATATTGGTGAGCCCTTGCTTCAGGCTAGGAATAAAAACCTTACTTCTCAAGTCTGACGTTATTACTTTTCATTTGTTTTTATTGATTAGCTGTCAGTGATAAGATCTTGCCTCTCAAAATGAGACAGGTGCTGGTGGCCATTTTTCCTTTTTAAAAAGCTTTTGTAGCAGCAACTTACAGAAAATAGAAATAAAGGAGATAGAAATGGGGAAAAATAACCATGCCATTTTGAAAACAGAAGCTAATAAACAAATATGTTGAAATACTAGAATTTTACTGACTGTTAGTAATTTTAAATAAAATGATGAAATCTCTGAGTAATTCACAGATTTTTGCATCTCATATATATATAATGTATATCCTCCATCTCATATGGTATATATTTTTCCAAATGGAATACATGTATAAAATACTAACATATTATATATATGCATCTAGACAGAGGCAGAGAGACAGAGACAAAGGTAGACAGAGATCTTGTCTTACCATTCTCAAGTCATGCTCTGAATGTCTCAGAGTGAAGCAAACAGGACATTTTCCACAGCTGTAGATAGTTCCATTTAAAACCATTCCTTCTAGTAATATTCATGCAATAAGACTGTTCTCAGATAGCAACTCATGTATGTTTGGAAAGTTCGTGTTAAAAACATTATCTCCTCAAAGATAATAAGAGTTCATTTATTCGGGGCTTAACTATGAATGACCTTACTCTAAGAACACAGCTTCAGGTTAACCCAAGCCCCATGACTCGAAGTGGAAAGCATTTCATGAATAGCAACAAATAAGATTATGAATCAAAACATTGATTCAAATACATTGTTGGGAACATAAGGCAGTGGGATTGCAGCAAAGCCAGGATATTCCTCCAGCCCCAGTGCTCTCTGATGCTGTCCTTAGCTTTGGTTGATGGGAACCAGAGTCCTGATGAAGTAATACATTCTAAAATGGTTCACCTGGGAGTAATGAATATGTTAGGTCGGACACAGAGGTGAGCAAGAGATGGCTATTAAGGGGACTGAAGATAACCCAAGATAAAATTTAATTAGGCTGGACCTGCATCAATCTAACTGATTCTATTTAGTGAGTCAACTTTGCTCAAGGTTCATGACAAACTGAAGTTTCTGAGAACTTCCATTCACAGCAAGTAAAGGGAGGAATGAGAGGATCATACAACCAGGCTGAGAAAGATGTAAATTTTTGGTCTTCCATATACTTGAGCATAAACAATTAAGAAATGTTTTGCAAAGGACAATGAAATAGCAAAACTAGGTAAATTTGACCACAGTGTTTCAGACAGCTGGAGTCTAAGGGGATAAGAGATTGTAAACAAGCGAAGGATGAAGAAGTTAGCCACCATCTAGTGTCGACAAGGAAGCAGTCTGAGTAAGAGGGCAAAATGAGAAGACATAGCCACAACTCTGAGACTCGAGGGAAAAAAATGTCAAAGATAAAAATTATTAACTGAAAACTCATGATACATGAAAGAGACCTGAAGCAAATATCTCTAGACTTCATAGAAAAGAAGAATTATGTCTCATTTTTTTTTAAAAAAAATCTTCTTTAGGACATAACTTCAAATTACAAACACTAATGCTCAAGCCTGATTGTGAGGATGGGAGAATTATTTTATTATGGCATTGCCTGGCAGGTTATAATGGGAATTCTGTTACTAAGAGAAAAATGGAAACATAGTTGAATATTGTGAGATGAAAAGCAATATTCTGTGTCTGTCAAATTATTTCTCATATTCTGTTCTTCAGAGGTTTGAAATTAATTCATATTTGTTTTTGATAAACTGCTAAGTTTGGGGATTGGGAATAAAAATTTTTTTAATTTGTAATTATTGAATTATTGATTGAGGGTCTAACTAGTCTCCGTAATTAATTAAAATAACTTTCATAATATTTTTCAATATTTGGTTTGTTTAAAGCTAATTATATTTACACTGAAATCTCTACCTCATTATATTGATGAAAGAAAAAGCGTGTGTGTATGTTTTAACCATTTCATAATGGTTTCTATTTTAATCAAATATAAATGTTTTAAAATTAAAAAGTCATATGAAAGTCTGTAGTCGAATAAATCACGCGTTGAAAGTACCTATCGTGCTAAGAGAGCCGAGATGAAAAGGAGAAAATTTACAGGCACATTAGCTTTTCTCTGTCGTAAAATATTACAGTGTGGAGCAGTCGTGCACTAGGAGGTAAATGTTTTTGTGTGTAATTCTATATGTTGTTAAATAGTTTTGCCAATATAAGTAGATTTAAATGCTATGATCTCATGTTTGCCAGTTTCGTGTCAGCTAAGTAGCAATGCACTAAGTGCTTGCCTTGAAGAATGGCTACCCACTTACTAAAGGTCAGGCCTAACCTCCCTGATGTTCTTATCTGAATGACTTTTTCTTTGTCTCTGCATTGTATAAACCCTGTACTTGCTTCATGAGAAATTTATTGCATTTCTACATCACTTGTGGGCGTCTGAGGCCACAATGCCCATTTTAGTGTAGAATAATGCACCTCTAATTGACATGTACAAACATTAAAGACATAAGAGGGTAATTTCACATGATACAAGAAGACAAAACTAGGCATAATGGGTGGAATTATGGACATAGAAAGCATCCAGCAAAATTGTCAAAGTTATGTTTTAGCGTAAAATGAACTTCTTCCTAAGTTTATTAGGGCAATAACCCTAGGAGTACTAACCCAGATGAGGTGAACACAGTCCAGCCAATACTCATTGAAGAAGAAAACATGCAAAGTTTATGCTGAGCATAAAATCAAAAGATTTAAATTCTTATGTTGGGGTAATGCTTTTGTGCACTATGTGATGATGTATAATCTTTTTGTACAGTTTTATGTTTGCTATGTTTTCTCATTTGACAAAGTCACCTTCTATTTTGGTTCAATAAAGAGTAGAATGGCCAGTAGCTATACAGGAAGAGGATAGATTGGACTTTGGGGCAGAGATAAGAACTCTGGGAAATAATCCGAGGTGAGGATTTTGCCAGCCAGACATAGACGAAGTTGGAGATATGATACTGAGGAGAGGCAATGAGCTAAGAGGCAGAACATAGATTAATGTAAACTGGTTAATTTAAGTTTTAAGAGCTATTTGTTGGGAACAAGCCTAAGCTAAGACCAAGCTCTTGTAATTAATAAGAAGTCAGGTGATAGCAATGGAAAGAAAGACTGATGATATTCCTACCTTTTCTCTTAATCAGGACTTCTAACTACTCACTATTATATGGAATATCAAAGTCTTAAATGTAAGTTTAAAAGTAGATATATTGTATCAGCAATCATCTTTCTGTGATCTGGAGAAGTGAATTAACAGTGGCTGCTAAATCTAGAGTTCAGATTGGTAGGAAGTCAGGTAACTGTACAGACTTAATCCCTTGGGTCTAAAGGTAGAAATAACTGAATTTCTATCAATGATTTAATGGATAAACAAATTGTGTATATCTTACATATATAAATAAAAATTATGTAGTCTCAAAATACCAAATGTATTGTAGGGAATTATATAGCCCTGTGTGGTAGTGCATTATTGACATAAATAAAGCCATATCTAAGAGATCTCATAGCCTCCTCCTCCATTACTAGGACTGGGATGTTTGCTGAAGCAGGATATTCATCTAAGGTGGTAAGAGAGCACCTTGGACAGAAAAAGGCTCTGACTGCAGTTTCCTTGTTCCAGGGACTGAATAAACAAGAGCTCCCCTGACTGCTGAAATTCCTTACTGGAATTAGATCTCTATTGCCTTCTTTTTCTCTGCATAATAAATATGCTGAATATTCCAGGGGCTGCAATGTTTCCATCTAGGCACACAGCAGCCATCTGAAGTCAGCTTTCCTATTAGCTTCTGTTTGTCTTCCTCAGTCTCCCATATTTCCCAGTTAAGTCATCTGACATAGCCTTGTCAGTATATTAATGTTCTTCTTAAAAAGAATTTACAAATTGTAAGACTGTAAGAACCAGAAATTGTGTTTTCCAGGAATCTCAAAAGCCACACTCAGAAATGCTAACCAATATGACTGCCTAAACATGAGGGGAATATGTAAAAGAGCAATAGATATTTTCAGGTGGACAGCAGGAGAGAGACCCACAAGGCCCAACCCCACACAAATACCATAAACAACCAAGTGATGCTGAGAGGGAGAGAAATAATCTTCCCCAAGGAAGAGTATACCAATTTGATAGTCAATATTAAATCTTGAGCTATAATATGTGTATATATGCATATGTATATACACACAAATAACACATGAATAAATAGAGACTAATTAGCATATATTTATGTATTTAGGTATATAAACACACACATCAAAAGTTAGTTTAAAAAGAACATAGAGCTGGGCAGTGGTGTCACACACCTTTAATCCCAGCACTTGAGAGGCAGAAGCAGGTGGATCTCTGTGAGTTCAAGACCAGCCTGGTCTACAAGAGCTAGTTTCAGGACAGCTCCAAAGCTACAGAGAAACCCTGTCTTGAAAAACAAAACAAAACAAAACAAACAAACAAAAAAAAGAACATAGATTTGAAAGGAGGAGTATTTAGGACAGTTTGGAGAAAATAAAGAGAAAATGATGTAATCAAATCTAAAAAATAAAGAATAATTTCTTAAAAGATTTATCATTTTAATTGTGTGTGTGTGTGCATGCATGTGTGTGTGTGTGTGTGTGTGTGTGTAATTTTGTCCCACATTTTTTGCAGGTGCAACCAGAAGCCAGACATCAGTTACTACAGAGCAGAAATTACAGGTGACTTGAGCCACCAGTTATAGGTGCTGTTGACCAAATTGATTCCTCTTCAAGAGTAGTGCCTGGTTAAACTGCTTGGTCATGTCTGTTGCTACCTCATTTATATTCTTATTAAAACAATATAGACAGTTATTTAAAATGTTTTAATGGTCAAATGTCACAATAAGCTAGGCATTGTAGGGCATGACTGTTATTCTATTTCTCAGGAGAGAAAGAAGCAGAAAAGTTCTGAATTTGAAGGCAGCCTATGCTACATAGTCACTTATCTTAAAGAAACAAACAAACAAAATCAAAACAAAACGAAAGAAGGAATACTAACCTTGAAAGACAGGTGTGGAGTATAAGGGGAGACCAAGAGGTGATCAAAGTAAGAACTTGAGAGGTCGCCTCTTAAACCAAAGAAAGTGAACTAGTAGTAGGGAAAAGCTATAAGCTAAAGGTATAAGTACTTAAAGTACATACTTAAAGCACTTAAAATGGTGTGCTTCCTTCAGAAACACTGTAGCCCTTGAAAGTTCCACCAGCCTCCAAATCCAGCACCACCCGCCAGAGACCAGCTGCTCAAATTTGAGAGCCTAATAGAGGATGTTCTCATTTAAACCATCAGAGTCATAACATGTGAGAGCAGACAAAATATCCAGAGAGGGAAGAGAAGAGCTACAAACACACACACACACACACACACACACACACACACACGTATACATGTGTGTGAACCTGTGTACCTGGTGTCACCAGAAGACGACACCTGAAGTAAAAATTGATGCAGGCCCAATATTGCTAATAAATCACCAAAACCAGGAAATAGCCAAGAAAAGTTTCTCCTTGATGTGGGAGTCTCTTCTATGTGCTGTGATTACCATTAATGAATAAAGAAACTGCCTTGGCCTGTTGATAGGGCAGAATTTAGGTAGGCTGGCAAGATGAAACTGAATGCTGGGAGAAAGAAGAGAGGAGTCAGTGATGCCATGGATCCACCAGAGATAGACTAAATGTGCTGGAACTTTGCTGGTAGGTCACGACATCGTGATGAAACACAAATTAAGAGAAATGGGTTAAATTAAGATGTAAGAGTTAGCCAATAAGAAATTAGAGCTAATGGGCCAAGAAGTAGTTTAATTAATACAGTTTCTGTGTGATTATTTCTGGTGTAAGCTAGCTGAGCGGCCAGGAAGAAAAAGTGATTCCCTCCCTCCAACATCCTTTTGCTTATTGGGCATGACCATGCTGGTACTTTGATATTTGCCCCCTACTTCTAGCCTTTATCACTATGGGAAAAAACATTTCTACTTGTTCAAGCCCATCAAGTAGTGATGCTGTGAAATTACACCTGAAGCCACTAATACAGAGGCATCCCTAATGTGGTACTTACTCATAATTATGCACCTGAGCGTTCACTTGTGTTTTCCCAGAACACCAAGAAACAAAGGCTTCATAGTCATCCGTTGCTTTCAGACATTCTCCAATAGAGGATTTAAGGATCTTTGGAGAAGTTATAGGTTCCAGAGCACCAAATGTATAAGGTCATTCTGGTATACCTTTTGTCAGAAAGAAAATACTCACAAACATCCCCTCTGTGTTCAGGTTCTTCCAAAGGGACACAAGAGGCAGTTGAGTATGCTCTCAGAAGCTGACATTACATACACAAGTTAAACAAATTGTATTCTCTTACAGCTCAAAATTTAGGATAAATAGGTAAGTAGCCATAGTAATATAACTAATCATTAATTAAACAAAGAAATGATAAATAGGAGACCACCCTCTGGTACTAAAGAATTCCTACTTATTTCTGAATGCTCTGCCCCTGAGCATAACCTATCACCTTCCCAACAATGGCTGCAGCAAGGTGCTTCTGCCTAAATGACATACCGTGAAAAGGAGAAGCATCAATTAAAAAAAAACATATTGGCCAACCATAGTGAAGGCCAGCTCAGCCAAGATTAGCTTCAGTAATGTTGTTATTTCGAGCATGTGTATTATTGATGAGATATGATAGAAACAGCAATTTATGTCTGTGGTGTTTACCCCTTCAATCTCCTAACACCAGGACACCATGGAAAACATCAGTCCAATTCCAAGAGAGATAGTCTATAAAATAACTCATTAATATATATATTTAGATGTCTAAATATTGTCAAAGATAATGCCTGGCATGAGAATGTCTGTGGGCTTGGCAATTTTCCCCACCTGGGTTTTGAAACAATGACATTTAGATCTACTTTGGAATACACACTTAGGTTATACGCATTTGTTCAATGCATTTAAGTGAAAATAGCTACAAAATGCAAGTGTCTTTGACTGTAAACATAGTTACAGCTTGTCTGAGAAGAAAGGATACTCAGAAATCCACAGCAAAATAGTATGCTGATCTCAACTCTATTTGTTGTCCAAGGAGATAAAGTTCACAGTCATTCCAAATGAAGCTGCAAGGTACTATGAACAGACACTGTGTTTCTGTATGTGTATATACATATAGAAACAGCAAGGAGGAAACTCAGTACACAAGTATAAAATACATCACAATTTTATGTAAATATTCAAAATCTAAACTGTATATGACATGTTTAAATTATTTTGAAATTTGGGTATCCTTTATACTAGATAAAAGGTCAAAATCTATCTGTGCTTTATCTCATAACTAACATTGTTAAATGTAGGTTATTATTATTTTCTTAATGTTAATAGCAACATTAGAGCAAAAGTAATTTCAATTTTATAATTCTGAATTTTAAACCAGATGGAATTTAGTGCTCTACAAAGTTGAAAATTTAATCTCTTTGCTGTATTCTCTCAGGCATTGCTAAAGAAATCTTGAATTAGAAAAGAACAGTAAACACATTAATCTCAGCATTCAGTTCCCTGAAGATCTATGCACTAGAAGACACAAAATTTTAATGTGCTATTTTATTATGTCATTCAGCAACCAAATGCCAGTCTTGTAAGTTGCATATTTCAACATTCTGTATCATTATTACAGATAAAAGCAAAATGAAAAAGGATATATTTTAACAAAGTAAAAAAACAGAAACCCAGAGAATTAGCCAAAAATGGGGCTATAACACTTAATCTGTTCTAAGAGAGCAAGCAAGAAGGTAAAACAGTTAACAGGTATAATATCGCAAACATAAGCGGCCGGGCGGTGGTGGCGCACGCCTGTAATCCCAGCACTCGGGAGGCAGAGGCAGGTGGATCTCTGTGAGTTCGAGACCAGCCTGGTCTACAAGAGCTAGTTCCAGAACAGGCTCCAAAGCCACAGAGAAACCCTGTCTCGAAAAACCGAAAAAAAAAATATTGCAAACATAAGCTAGCCCAATATAAGGCTAAAAACAAATGTTTTCCTCAGGAGTCCTTACTTACAATGATATTTTTAAACTATTCTCGTGATAGTCTAAGTCATTACATATAAAAAGAAGCTCTTTATAAACCTAAGGTGCTGTCACTGCATATGCACCCTGAACATATTAATCCAGCAAGGAGACTCTTGTCCCATTTCCCCAAGAAGACCCAATGAAACACAGAATAGAGAGTGAAGACAGTGCTCCAATTTTACCTAAAGGTGGAAGACTATAGACAGGAGCTGAATGTAGCAGCTCCTTTAAAATGTGCTGTCTTTAAATACCTTTGGTTTCAAGATCAGGCAGGGTAGAAACTGATGGCAATCTGTAGCTAGGGAGCAAAGAAGATGATAAAAGTTGAATTAAGCTTTTTTATCTCCAAATCTGTGATTAAATAACAATAGTCAATGTCTCTTGGCGATGCTTAGAAATTGCCACCAAAAAGACAATAATATTTTTTAATTTAAGTGTGAAAAGACTGAAAGACTGTAGTGTCTATATTACTATTTGGGCTTCATATAATCAGGAATAATAATGAAAAAGAAACATCTAAATCAGCATCTTCACAGAAGAAAAAATGAAGGACAAGAAAAATGGCAACTTGAAGAAGTAAAATAGTTATAAATAAGCTAGGGAAATAATTCAGGTGGCCAATCAGCCAAGTAGAGTCAGTAAGCTCTTGGTTGCCGAAGTGTCCCACCTACAAAAAATAACATGGATATCTCTTGAGGGAGAAACCTAAAGTAAACTTTTACCTATATGTATCTGTAAAGCAACATAAAATTAATCCACACATACCCCCCCCCACACACACAGAGGCACACACAGGTACGTACAGGCACACAAAGAAAAAAATTACACATAAAAATCTTGGGCTGTTTAGAAACAGTGAGAAGATGAAATGAAATTTTCAGCTCTCATGCATTCATGGTATGTTCAGTAAAGATAATAGAAAGAAAATAAATGGTGTGGCCATTAGCATATAATAATAATAATAATAATAAATCAATAATGGAAAAATCTGAAACTTCATTGTAAAAAAACCTTTGTTATATATCAAACAGAAATGAAGAATTATTTGGAAAATTTTCTTAACTCCAAAGTATAAGGAAGATATATTCATGCACACCTGAAAAAGTTTGAAAAATATAGAGAAAATAATGAGTAGTCCCTAGCATATTTATCCAAAACACAGAAGATGGCTGCATTTATAGACTCTGTAAAAGATAAGCTTGGCAGAACACAGTGCGCATAGCTAAATTGTGTGATGCACCCTGTAGAGCCTCTAGCATTACCTGTGGGCCTGCTTAAAATGCAGATTATCCAACTTCATACCTACTAACATCAGAATTTGCATTTTAGCAAAATAAAGAAGGTCATATGAATATTAATACCTGAGAAACAGACTAAGAGTCAGAGCAGCCTGGATAACATTCCTATATAATAAAAGCATAAACTATTTGTGGATATGAAAATAATTAAAGTTTTCTACTTATTGATCGGAAGAAAATATTCAGGAAGTACTCAAAAACTAACCCACACCAATCCTTCAAAAAGTTCAAAGGAAAATAGAATGTTTGTAATGTTTCTCACAAAAAGGAAATATTGTATTCTAAATGACTATTATTTATCCTTACACACACGTGTGTGTGTATGTGTGTTTGTGTGTTGATACTAATACTGAGGAATTTATTAATAATTTGCTAACAAGCTAGGATATAGTTATAGGTTCTGAAGTATTCACACCATCGTTAAGGAATCTTTCAGGGAAATGCATGTACTCTATGACGACCAAGATAAATGACACGTGTTTGTTGTGCTTTACTTCTGAGCTCTAGCCTTAGACTCTCACACTCCCTTGTGTTACAAGGTAAAGCTTTCAGGCAAACTATGAGGAAGAGAGAAATAACAAGGCCAAAGACAAAGTCAATTGGATATATCCTTTTCTGTTTCTGAGCACAAATTGCGCAGCATACATTTCTACACACAAAGTAAAGCTATGCAGAAAACAAAAGTATAATTTAGATTGCTACTTCTTTAAGAAAAATAAATGCAAGGTATAATCTGTGCCAAACTATAGAGAGTATTTTTATAAAAAACAAACGCCTTTACTCACTTGGGTGTTTTTAAAATTTAATTCGTAATTAAATTTTATAATTTAATAAAATAAGGAAACTTGTACTAATCAATAGAAAAATAAATAAAAGAATAAATTAAACTTAAAATTTCTTAGAAAGAAGAGTTACTACATTTAAAAGCTAGATGGCATAATAGATAAAATCAAAACAAATTTTGATTTAAATGTTTCCTTTAAAATACATATAAACAGAGATAAATCTACGAAAATTTAACCTATTTTTCTGAAATAAAGATACAAAAATAGAGAAATATGCTGAAGAAAAGAAAAACCAAGGCAAAGTGAGAAAGCCTGAAAATATTTCAGGGCTTAAATTAATTTTTAAAAAGACACTTGAAGGATTTAAAAATTAGTCTAGAGGAATTTTAAAGCTCATAATGTATAATATTGGGAATTAGTCCTCATTAATTAACAAATTTATACCTTGTTAAACTTTATTTATATATTATTAACTTTTACTATTGATTTTTTAGATCATATATATTTCTTTAATATTTCGTAGAAGTCTTTCAAAGACTGTGGCTTTGAGACCTCACAATATACCTGATCAACTATCTCCAAAACCTTTCTCCAAAAGTCAGGTGTATCTGGTGGACAATCATGGAGATGTACATGTCCAGACCAATGGATCAAGTGTCTCAAAGTCTTGTTCTGAACTCAGGAACAGGGGTGTACATTGGTAATCTAAGCATCACCTACACTTTTCCCGTCAGGACTAGACTGGGTTTTACTTTTTACTATCTGCGTTTGTGTACTTGAATAAACTATATATGAAGGGTTTTTAATCCTCAGGTAATATTATAAGAAAATTTATCCAATGGCAAATTTTCTGCTATTGATTAGGTGTAAGGCTACCGACGCATGGCCACATGATCACTAAATTAATCAGTTAGAAAATACTCATCAGTTACCTGAAAGAGCCATTAAATATATTAGTCACTGATAAATGAGTGAGTCACTGACAAATGAAGTGAAATATTCATTGTAAAAATTCAGTTACCACTGCCATTTATATCATTAAAAGATTCTAATAAAGTCCAGCATAGGGAAAGAATGGCTCCCTAAGAAAATATTTTATTTATAGTTTATACTAGGGAGTTAGAAATTAAAATAGGTCTGTCAATACTATAGCATAACATTTTCCAAGGAATGGAAGTAATTTTTAGTCTTGTTTATCCGCATAAAGGATTCTATGTATACTAATTTGGTACTAAGTACTAGCATTAGGAATTTTACCTCAAGTGTCTCTAATGGTATTTATTATATGAAACCCAGGGGAAATCTATTGCTATGTTCTTCTCATATTAGAAAATTAAGGCAGATCATGATTGGATTTTTCAAAAATAATGGTGCTGGGGTTTTACAAATTGTCCTTTCTGACATAGGGCCTGCTAGTTTTAGATATTGTAACACATAGTCTGTTTTGACTAGATGTAACTAATTAGGAAGAAAACAATCTACAAATCAAGTAAAATTGTGAGAGATTTTGTTCAATTCAAAGTGAATTAATATAATAAGGGAGGGAGTATTGTCATTGCTTACTTACTGTGGGTCTCCAGAGTAAACATTAGATTTTTCTGCAGTAATCTTTGAATTTTCCAGGAAGAAGATGGGGCCCTACAGCAATGACTCCACCTGGTTGATATGATGTCATAATGCTGATAGCGCTACTATGAGACCCTTTATTATATGAAATTCTGAATTAGTGTGCAATTACTTTGTAGCTTCTGTCATCACTTACTTTGTAGATGGGACCATGCTATGTAGTGCTGGTTAGCCTGGTATTTCTTCGGGTCCTGGAGCCAGCCCCGAAGTGTTGTCATTTCAGATATAAGTCGTCATACTGCAAGTAGATAGTTCAGAGTCTAGACTAGTTGTTTCTAGGTTTACGTATCTTACTCAAAAAGCTCCAAATTGAATTGAGGGGAGCAGACTTCTAAGTGACAATGAAACTTCATACACAAATGCAACAATAGTACAGCTCAGAGACTCGACCAAGAGGATAGCCTGGATGAATGAGCACTCGGGGACTCGTGTGAAGGTGGAGACTTTCTTTAGGAGTCTAGAGCAGTGGTTCTCGACTAATGCTGTGACCCTTTAATTCCTCACGTTGTGATGACCTCCATAAATTAATTTAATTTTGTTGCTACTTCATAACTGGAATTTTGCAATTGTCATGAATTTTAATGCAAATATCTGTGTTTTCCAATGGTTTTAGGAGGTCTCTGTGAGAGGGACATTTGACTCCAAAAGGGGTCACAATACACAAGTTGAGACCACTAGTCTAGAGCAAGGAGGGGCTAGTGGCTAGAAGGTATAATTTGAGTAGTTTTTCTGTTTAGATTGACAGCATTGGATTATAACATACTATTTTATCTTATTGTGTGTTCCATGATGCAGGTAATTCAAACCACATGAATGTCTGATTATGAATATACGTAAAATGGTAAATAGGAGTTTTACCCAAAAATTTATTAGGAATATATAACTGTGATGTGCCATTTTTTAGCTTTTAAATACTTACATCTATATTTAGCCTCTCAGACCCATACAGCAGACATATTATACCTAACCCTGCTAGTGACTTCATGAGAGCCAAGAAAGTTGCCTGTCAGCTGGTAGTGTGGTTGCATTCAACCCAAAGTCCAGTCCACTGAGATACCCTCAAATACTGCAGATGCTGAGAATGTACATGGACACTTAGCTAAGGGTGGCTTTACTCATAAGAAATAACTTTAAATTCACCATTTAAAAGACACTAAGTAAAAGATTAAAAATGGAATAACAGCAAAACATTATGCATTTCCCACAAACTCATATTACCATTAATTCTCAAGGACAAAATGACAATATTTACTATGTTTTATATAATAAAAATATGTTGATTGATCATAGAAGGAAGTCCTGTTTGAGGAAAAGCACACAATTAATACTATAATTTTAAAAGTATTTTATGGTTTGTGATATAAAAAAACATCTGTTACTTAAAATGTAATTGTATTTGAAAGTAAAGTCATCTAACCTTTTATTATACCTAATTTCTTATAATGTTAGTCTATTTAGGTTAAAATTATGCTTTAATTATGAGTTCCCTCATTCCATTGATCTTGTCTCATTCAGAAGCAAATAATGACTGGCCAACTTTTTGAAGTCTCCAGCAATTTGGGGAATAATTAGAGGAATGAGAATTTAAAAAAAAAGAAAGGAGAGAAAATGACTCACAGGTAAAACACTACATTATAACCGAGCATAAAGTTGGCCTTATATGGTTTAGCCTTTTCTTTTTAACCTTCATTAGTTGTGAATGACTTAGATTTGATAAATCAATTTTATATCTGTCTCCTAAGTCAGGATTGAAAATAGCTAGTGATAATAACAAGAGAACAAGTCACACTCCACTGATGTACAGATGATGCTGAAGGAGCTCCTGCTAGTCATAGTATAATCCAATCTCTGCCAACATTTTTAGGTTTGGTGATCTACAGCATCTTTTATAATTATGTAATTTTTGTAATCTTGCCAACCTCACCATTATAAGATGCCTACTCTCTTAATTTGGTCTGGAAATTAGTTGGCATGGATTCCTCTTCTCTATTAAAATTTCCTATTATTTTTCAGATTCATTAAGTTTAATCAGCACTGGATTAATGTTAGTTCACTCAACTTTTTCTTTTGATTTTCTTGAGTTTGAATCGTTTTCAGCAAAATTTTCCATCCTTAATCATACTTCATAATATTAATAGAAATTCAGTGTGGAAGATTATTATAATAGGATAGGCTTTTATAATTTCCTTTTTAATTTTTTTTCATACATTATATTTTGCATCTCCACCGAGCAAGATTCTGCCCTCTTTACTATCAACCCAGCTTCATGCTCTCTCTTTTAAGCAGAAATGCAAACACAAAAATCAGGTTTTAAACCAATCAAAAAACATAGAAAAGAAATAAAAAAGTATCAACTACTTATGGGCATGGGGTCTGCCTTGAAGTGTAGTTAATATACTCAGTGAAACTCCACTGAGAAAATTGATCAGTAGATAATCGCTTCCTGAGAAGGAGTGGGACATTGAGTCATTTTCAGTAGTAATAAGATGGAAAAGTTGTTGCAAACACATGGACCCAAGAAGCAAGCAGGCAAAAATATTTTTAATATCTAAAATTTATACTTTAAACCAAACTCATCAGAGACCACATACGCATTTAAAGGAACAATCCACTAAAAGGATACTATACTTTTAATCACCAAATTCAGGAGTACTCAAATTCACAAAGAAAAAGTACTACTACAGGTAAAGTCACTCATTGACCCTTATATAATAATAGTGACTGACTTAAAAACGTTACTCTTGCCAATTGAAAGATCTTCCAGAGAAATGTTAAGCACAGAAAGGCTGGGAGTTAAATAAAATCATAAATCAAATGGCTTTTGTAAATGTTTAAATTTAATAATGTTAGATCTATTTTTTAAGGCTGAGAACGCGTGGCCGTATTGCTTATCTAAATCCCAGGTTATCTGCAGATCAGAGTTACGCAGGGCCTGGCTGTGTACTGTGCACAAAGGTGTGAAAGGGCATCTAACCACTTTCAAGGAAAGGGATTGAGGGTAAGAAAGCTGAAAGTCAACGTATTTTGACAAGACTTCAACATCTTAGAGTGCTGTGTCTAGATGCATCTGAGGACAGATGCCCAGTTGTTTTTCAAGATCTTAGGTGAATAGAGTCTCAAAACACTTGGTGGTTCAAAAATGTGAGCCAAGAAGACAGTGCATGGTTGGAAGTCTCTCCAGAGCATTGTAGACGTAAACCAGCAAACCCAGCAACTAAGCTCAGGGCCTGTGATGGCTCCATACTTCAACAGCCTATTGGAGAGCTGCCACGACATGAGTGGGAACAACTGGGATTTGATTCCCTTCCCCTACTGAGCAGAGCAGGTGACTGGAGAGATGGAACAGTTGATGTGGCAAGCTTATTCCTCTTATTTTATCTTCAGCCTCTGGAATTGCTATATCCACTAGGTACAATGATCTGTTTCCAGCTCCTTAGGGAAATAACTAGTGCTTCTGGTTTGCTGGGCAGTATGTCCTATATGATTGCAGGTACTCAGCTTACTGGCACTCCATGGAATGCTTGGAGGGTGTTTTGTTTTTCTTTGCTTTGTTCTTTTGCTTAATTCTCAATGTTTTCCCCAAATACTTGGCTATAAAGGTTGACTCTGATATTGAACGCTTGTCCATTAAGAAAAACAAAGCAAGCAAGCAAAGAAAAAAAACAAAACAAAACAAAGAATAAAAAACAGGATTGTGAGATGGTTCTGTGGGTAAAGATACTTTCCACCAAGCTTGATGACTCCATTTTAATTCATGGAAACCATATGTGAGAGAGAGGTGAGGAGAGAGAGAGAGACTTGATGACTCCAGTTTAATTCATGGAAATCACATGTGAGAGGGGGGGAGAGAGAGAGAGAGAGAGAGAGAGAGAGAGAGAGAGAGAGAGAGAGAGAGAGAGAGAGAGAGAATTGATACACGCACATATACTGTGATGCAAGAATTCCCATACATATACAAATACACACACACACACTTACACAAGGCAAGGACACACATGTAATAAGTAGGTAAGTGTAAAATTAATTATAAAATGGTATAATACTTTTTCTAAAATAAAGCAATATACATATGGAAATAGCAAGTTTATCTAGTTTTGTTGAAAATTGGGGAGAAGTTTTCTGTTTCCACAAAGCATCACAACATGTATAAAATATAAAGCAAATTCCACATAGAAACATTGTAGATGTCTTTCTAGTGACACATTACAGCCTGTGCATTCTGACAATGTCTGCCTTTATGAAAAAAAAGGGACCATGAAGGGTAAGAGCAGAGCTGACACACACGTGGTCAGAGAAAAAGGAAGTTCCATCTGGTGTTTCCATGAGATGCCCATTGCGAGGCAGGCATACAGAACAAGATGTCCTAGAGCAAACAGGGATTGCCATAAAGGAAGGCACAGAGACTTCTCTGAGGTGAATTTAAGGGGCAGTTTTGTGGGGCTGTGAAGACTCATTTTAATTATTTTAACAATGTGTTCTAGTTTTCTCTCAGAAATTATTTTAGTAACTATATTTATCAGCTTTTTAGACTCAAACTTTTATAAACTCCATGTAGATGTGTGGTAATTTTGGAAGTATAGTTTATCTACCAAGAAGTTTTTATACTTGACTACTAGTGCATTTGGAATCCTAAGGTATAATCCACAGAGATCAGGACATTCAGAGGCCCTTACAGCAGCTATCTTCTTTGAAAAAAGCCTCATTGACTTTGAGTCTCAATTTTCTATCTCAAATATTTGTTTTATGTTATAGGACATTTTCTTTCGCTCCTTTGAACACCAGAACAATTTTATAGGACATTTTCAAATAAATTATTATCAGTACCTCCAACTCAGCATCACCCAAAATATCTTCCTATATTCATTCTCAATGCAAAAAAATGAATGACTTTCTTATGTTTCCTTATTATATCACTGTTTGTAATCAAATATGATAAAATACTTATGAAAATGTCTTCATTTTCTTTATGAATTTCAATCAAAATTCTCAATTATATAAAATCAAGATTCAAAGGCAACTGGATTTTAATTGTTATTTTGTATTGTTCAAGTTAATTGTTATAATAAAAAATGTACTAAAGCCAATTTAAACATTCTCCAAAAGCTTAAAAGTAATTATTAAACTGATATTTAAAAAGAGAAGGGAAATCAATAATGGGAATAGTTACTCATGCTCTCTTCTCTCCTTCTGAACACATTTTGAATGCTATACAGTAACAGCTTTTCTGATAGGAAGAGAGAGACGGTCAGGAACTGGCTTGTAGGTGGATACTCTTGGGCTTTAGTTACACTACCTGTTTGATCTGAAGTAAATGCCAGTAATGGTGGACTTGCATGTACCAGCACTTTCCAGTGTCCCCCACAGCAGTAACCAATCCCTGACCAACAGTAACAGCTGAGTTAGCAGTGGGACTTCACACATACATTCAGATCAAACTAGGAATATTCGTGTGGTGCCCACAGCCATAACAGCTGTGCAGACAATGTCCAGGAACAAATTAGGGAATCAAAGTATTCCCCAGTTTGTGGGTAGTCAGCATTCTAAGGCTCCAACTTGTTGATAATTTGGCATTTTTTTCCTCCTTTGTATCTTTCTCTAAACCTCTTTTACTAAAGAACCTCTTAAACTTCTCCTTATATTCTGATGTCTATTTTATATGATATATAATTCATTAATAAAGTCCACTTTCCTTTGAGGTGCTGAAAACTTGAATATTTGAACTATATGATTTTGTGGAACTCTTAGAAGCTAAATTAATTTGTTTGCATATGTACCATTTCATATGCATGCACAGATGTGCACACATGCACACACACACACACACACACACACACACACACACACACAGGGCTAGATCACAAGTCTGAAAGCCTGAGTTCAATATTGGGAACTTATGTGTAAAGCCAGAAAACATCTATAATTCCAGAACTTTTAGAATGAGATGGGAGGCAGAGACGAAAGAATCATTCAGAAGCTGGGAAGACAGCACAGTGCACCAAGAGAAACAGAAGAGGACCTGTCTCAAAATAAGGTGAAAAAGAGAAATGACCAGTGAAATTTGAAAAAAATATGTTATGATGCTTTAATTTCAATGCCTGTCTGGTATACACAGTAAGTTTCAGCATAGCAAAGACTACACAGAGAGACCCTATCCAAACAAAATAAAACAAACAAACGACCAACATATATATTGCATATGTTTGTGTATATATATATGTATATATATATATATATATAATGAGACATTTCCCAAATCTTTACTTAAAAGGAAAAGAGAAAATGACATACAAATTTGGTTAAAGAAATTCACAATACATGAGGCAAAATTGAATTTAATAGAATTAATGAATAATACATTATTTAAACATCACTAATCAGTCATAATCACAAAACTAAAGCAGTAAATACCAACATGCATTCACACATGTATTTATATACATGTATATACATGCACAAACACAGGTACATATACACACAATAATGCATACACATGCATATATACATTTAGGCACACATACACAGATAGGCACATATATTCTCATGCACATACTATAAAACAAGGAAATACCTGTGTAGCTGGTATCAAGCCACACTGAGGGAAATTGCCAATTCGCCATGTAGTGGGCCAGCCAAACAGTGCGCAGGTATGTGTGCGTCAGAGGGGTAGTTTGTTGTGTGGGGTGGGAGAAGGCCACAGACCTTCAGGGCAGGGCCCAGGAATGGCCTGTACTCTGGCCTTGTGGCCACCAAACTGTTGTGTTATCGAATTCTTCCATGCCAGCCCAGAACGGAGTATAATAAAGGTTTATTGATTAGGGAGTAAACTCACAGAAGGAATAGTAATCCACAGTCCTCCGTGTGCTCTGGGAACTGGAGCTGAACACAACAGCCAAGGGGCCTGTGCGTACTTTTACGTCTGGATTTATAGTACATGAGATCACGCCCAAAGTGGGCCAGTATCTTAAAGGTTATTGGCTGAAAAAGTTCCCACACCTGAGGTAGCAGTATTTGTCTTTTATTTCAGGGTGTGTTTTAAATTTAGAATGATACAAAAATGAAATTGTTTTAATTTGTTTCAGAAAATAGTATTCAATATGTTAACTATAAAGAAAAAAATTTTAAGAAATCAATCTTTTAAAAATTCACCTGTTACTTATGCCTGTCTACTGTTGTGTATCTTAAAGTTTTATTATATTCGATGAAAATGGTTTAATACTACTTTATATTTTTGTCTCAGTTATTTCCAAAAAGCAACCTGTGACATGCAGTCTGTTAAATATAATAATACATAATAAACTATAGTACTTAGCACATATATTAATTTTAGTGACTAAAATATAGTTACATGCTGATATTTTGAAGGAAAGTTAACAATTGACTGTAAATACACCAAAAATTCTTTTTACAATAAAAAGTGCTGATGCAAAAAATACTGAAAATAGCAAAATTTTACACTCAGGGAAACTCTCATTATGCTTTTTGTAGCTCTAAATTCATACAAATAACTTTCCTAATATAAATGCCATTTCACACATAAAACTCCATAAATAAATGAACCATGTAAATTATGTGTATGAATAATTACATGGATTACCATATACTGAGCCTAAAAGAGAAAATCCCAGGCATATAATTGTATTTAATTGTATGTTTTATTGTGAACCACTGCTACAGATTAACTCTAAAATGCTCAGATGAATTCATTATTTTCAAAATGTTTTCTTTTCTGGCATCATTTGTTAAAAATTTCAGGTATGAATGAGATCAACATTGTTTGTATTTCTGGGCCTCACTGATTTTACTTAACTTAGTGTTCTCTAGGTTTGTGTAAGAAGTCGCTCTATGATTAATACAGGGAACCTAGGATTTGTAGAAAGGAAGAAAGGGCATTATTTATCAAAGCTTAAGAGATTTAATGAAGTCTTCTTCTTCTTCATCAAGGAAGCTTCTTGTTGCAATAGACAGAGACCACTACAAAAAAAACCACAAGCAATCAACATGTACAGTTGTGGAGTCCAATCGCAGTGGACACATCTACAAAAACTCCCACACCTAAGGCTCAGGGATCATTATAGAAGAAGAAGCAAAAAGATGTAAAAGTCAGGGGATCAAGGAGTTTGATGTGAGGTTGTGTCTCCTAGAAGCTACACCCATAGAGTCTCACCAATATGAGTTCACATATGAGATGAACAAGGAGGACGCCAATAGACATGTCAAAGTGGACGGGGAAGAACCAGAGAACCTCAAATCTGCACAAAGAACTACAGGCAACTAAGGAATTCTGAGAGCTAAGGAAATAAGTCTTCCCCCAGAGTAAAAGCACACCAGTTTGTTATCCTGTACCAAATGATCAGTCCTGAAAACATACATACAGGTAAAATTAGACAAACTGAGCAGGCTATATTTGGGAGTTGCAATGTATGCACATATATGTAGGTATAACAATTAATAAAAAGAGAGGTCATGAATTTGAAAGAGGGTGATGCAGGATTTAACGGAGCATTTGTGGAGTGGAATGGGAAGGAATACATGTAATTATATTATAACCTCATAAACAAAAATAAATATATTCAATATAGGTGAAGGTAGAAAATTAAGTGACTGTTAAAAACTGGGTTTGGAACGGAAGTGACATGAGTTTGGGAAAGCATGAAACACAAAGTGATCATCACATGTCATCTATGACAATGTAGTAAGTTAATTATTATATTGGTTTTCAGAGTCTAGGATTACACTACATACTGAAATGTACATTGAAATCAGTAAGCTGAATGACACATATGTATCACATCTCAATAAATTTGGTTTTATAAAATAATAAAATGTACTTTCTACCAAAAATTTATCGAGATCACTAAAAGTCTTACAATAATACAACTTCAACTGTGATACGAAATAGTATAGCCTGGGTATTATTTATCGATAACATGCCCAGACAGAAGGACTAAGACCTCAGTACATGTGCACCTGAATCCAAATGTATAAAAGTAGATAACAAATGATCAGATTCTATCTTTCTTTTTTCAGAAAAAAATTAAACTTAATGCATTTCCTAAAACAGAAATAGGAAGAAAATTAAAAGAAAATCCTATGGGTCAAAATATAATAGGTTAGTAGGTTTGTCTTTAAAAAATTAATGAGGATTTTCTAAAACATAAGCAAGTCTGTAATAAATTAATTTTTAATTTAATTCTAATTTCATGTAAATAGTACTGCTATAAATTAATTCAATTAAACATTTTATAACCTTCAAGTTGATAAATACATACACTCTCAGAAGCTTTGTTATATGTGGTAGGGAAAGTCCAAGGCTTTCAGATTCACCTTGTCTTACCAACTGAAATATCTAGATTGAATGATGAACATAGTGACTTGAATTTTCCTACAAGAGGAGGATGTCACCTGTGACATGAAGATGAAGGGTACACTTGATAAAATAATTCATTGCTCTTTTGTATTTCAACTGTTTTATAATCGCAGATAAAAAATCAATTATTTGAATTATCATATTTATGCCAGATGGGTTCTAAAATGATTTTTCTATTGCACAATGAGAAATAAACAATATTTATCATTTCTCACACAGTAGAGGTACACTTACATTTTAAAAGAGTTGGACGAGTGTTAAAATAGCAGTGAATCATGTTGTTGAATAATTTTTTTGTACACTGTGAAGATGTTTCTTTACGAAAGTGCCTTCTTATTGGTTCAATAAAGAGCTGATTGACTAATAGCTAGGCAGGAGAAGGTTATGTGGGAATTCCAGGAGAGAAAGAGAGGAAGAGGAGACAAGTCAAGGTACAGGAGTGATGCCAGAGGACTTTGAGAGGAAAAAAAAGAGGTACAAGATGAAAGAGAGGTAAAAGGTCACGAGGCAAAATGTAGATTAATATAAATGGGTTAATTTTAGTTATAAGAGCTGGTGGGACAAGCCTAAGGCATAGGCCAAGCTTTTGTAACAAGAAGTCTCTGTGTTGGGGGCTGGAGAGATGTCTCAGAGGTTAAGAGCATTGCCTACTCTTCCAAAGGTCCTGAGTTTATTTCCAGCAACCACATGGTGACTCACAACCATCTGTAATGGGGTCTGGTGCCCTCTTCTGGCCTGCAGTTATACAGACAGAATATTGTATACATAATAAATAAATTAAAAAAAAAACAAGTCTCTGCGCTGATATTTGGGACTGGTGGTAGAAAAGAAAGTCCATCCACAGACTCTTAAGTTTATCCAAGATGAAATAATACAAATTGAAATAGTATAATCAAAAGTGTTCATGAATCAGTTGTCACCTGTATTTTGACCATACCACCAAATTTCATTATCATGCAATAAAGAAAGAAAGTAAAGTATAACTATTTTGAACTTGTATCTAGAAGACATCTTTTCTGAACAATAAAGCTGTCAAAATTTAAAAAATTGATAATATACATATTGTGTTTAATAGGTCATAAGAAAATTAATTTATACAATATTTCATAAGAAAATTAATTTTACATTTAAATCTATAATCTGAAAAAAACCATACAATCTTTACCAAATAGTAACAGATTCAATTCTTTCCAAACATCCCTTCATCTGTATCTCTGATATAAAACTTAAAGAAAAAATGCACCAAAAGATACTGCTATTTTTTTAATGTGAATACACTTTTTGATTTAATTTGATTTGTTTTGACCAGAAAACATTGACTTATCCAAGAACTTTAATCAATGTTAGTCTTGAAACATATTTGTTTCTATGTAGTTTGGTCAACTTGCATAAAAATGAATAAAGCTATGCATATTCTAAAATCTATTTAATCTACATGCCAGACAAACTCACAGAACTCCCAGAATAACCAAGCTATGAATTTGTTGAGTTACATTGATATTAATTAGAGATCTTAGTCACCTAAAACATTCAGATGAATGCAGCGAAGTCCGATGCATCAAATTTGATTTTCTATGTCCTTTTACGTTGGGCATGCACATCTGGCCCAGAAAAATACATCAAGTTTATATGTGAAGTTTATGGAATTTCATGCACATTACTGAGGACCTAAATTATGAGATATATGAATTTTACGACTTGAGAACTTGTTAACTTTCTGTGACACCATTTGGGAATCTATCTTGCAGATTTTGTAAGACTTCTTTAAAAACATACCTCCAGTTCATTTGCTAAAGGTATGCACACAAGGGATTTACTCTCTCTGGGTATAGAAAGTACAGGTAATAAAACAAATAAAGAGATCATAGGTCAGCTAATTGAATTCTATATATCTTTGGGAAACAGCAATACGAAAGTAAAGATAAATTTGTTTTGTCATTTTGTAGATATAAAACAAATTAATTCAGGCATTGTTGGCTGACACAGAAGGATGGGGTGAGGGATATATACTGTGTTTTCTTTCCTCTTTCATCCTGTTCTGTCCTCCCACCCCCAGGATCTGAGAACTTCCAAAAGCATGGACACAGAGAAGAAGAACAAGCCATTGCATATTGCCTGCTACAGGTCTCAGGATGAGACGGGGAAATTGGAAATAGATAACAGAAAGGAAGATTTCTAGTTTCACACAGAAACACAAAAATCATAAGACAGCTAAGAAGATTCCGAATATTGAAAGTACTACTAGAGATATCACCATACCAAATCTCAGGTTGTCCTACTAAGCTATAGAAAAAATATGAAGTCAGAGTAAAAACGGGTATGATCAATGAAATTGAATAAGAACCAAACTCAAGACCACACACCTACAGATACCTCATTAGTTAGGTAGAAGCTGTAAATATACACTGGGGAAAAACAGTATCTGCAGCAAATAGTACTGGTCCAATGGGATGGTCGCACGCAGAAGAATGCAAATAAGTCTGTACTTAGCACCCTACACCAAACTCAATTCCGGATGAATCAAAGACTGCAGCATAAGGTAAGATATACTGAATCTGATAGAAGAGAAAGTGGGTAGCGACTCTTGAACTCAATGGCACAGGAAAAGGCTTTATAAACATGGCATCAATGACACAGCCACTAAGGACAGAAATTAGCAAATGGGAGCATGCTAACCATTTAATTTTGATATGATCAATGAGATGATTAAGGTTATAGCTATCATAATGCTTTTTTTTCACTGGAGAATGTTCTACTGAATGAGAATTTTATTTCAAATAGAAAATATTGGTAAGATCTGAATAGTATTGGAAAATGTAAGTTAATAATTAAAGTATGATAAACTCTATTACTTAAAAAAACAAAAGGCAAAATGATAAAATTTGATTTCTATAGCAAATCTTTAAAATAATGTGTATACATATATATTATATGCATATTTTATTATATAATGAATTCAAGTTAATGCATTCAGAGAATACAAGTGAATGCCAGTAAAATTCACTAGGCTTTTAGAATTGTTGATTAGTATTTCATTAACCGTCAAGATACATAATTTACCATTTTTATTGGTATTAAAATACCTCCACTTGACATCCTGTCACTCATGGTGATGACTAGAAAGTGCAATTGCATGGCAATCAAGTAATGAGCAATGGAATTTAAAGATCACTTAAAATATCTAAACATTGGCAGATTATCTATATAGAAGACAACTGTAAGGAAAATCATAAATACACGTATACAAACTTCCATATGCTTAAGAAAACACCCTGTAAATTAAATCATGAGGAATAATAATACAGTTTAAAATATTTTTACTATATTTCTGAAACTATTCTAAGCTTATGTGTATTGAGTGTTGTAAACCTTGTAGTTATATCACAAATATATTCACTTTGTTAATTATTCAAATTGCAAAATAGTTGAAGACATGGGTTGTGGTGTAATTTAAATGTGATATTAGACATGCACAGATTGTAAAAAGAATGCAGGTCAAAATTACCCCAGGTACCTAATGTAAGTCTAGATAAAGTTTGCAAAGACTGCAGTATTTCATTTGAGAAAAACTTACATGAAAGAATACAGAAAAGTAAGAAATAGCCCTATTTAGTTTACAGATTGCATGTAAGTATTGCATGAATGATTGCATGTAAGTAAAAACTACCCTAAAGAGAGAAAATGAGATAAAGCTTTATATGCTAATCTATTTGAACTTTAGACTGAAAGCTCTGGGAATGCACCCAGGGCTTCTGAGCAGGAGAGTGTCTTGATCAAATGCACTGTTTAGAAAGGTCATTCTAGAATTAGTGTGGAAAATAGATTACACAGGAGGCCAAAGCTAAGAAGAAGCATTTATGAGGTCCAAGCTGTAGAGCTCACGCTGGGAAGAAAATCAAAAGTAAGACTGTGGGAGTAGATTGAGAAAAACAAATAGTTTGTGAGATAATGGCCCACACGTTTATTGGAATAATCAGACTTGAAACTAAATGATGTGCTGGAAGATTGTAATGTGTGAATGATTGGCAAGTTAATCTCTAAGACAGACAAAACTAGCCAGCCATATTTTCAGAGGAAAACAAGCCGGCTGAAGTATAGAAAAATACATTTGACATACAGATGAGATTTCAAACTGTTAAAATTTAAGCCTTTAATTAATTTTGTTGACAACTGTGTTCCCTGAGACAACACTACATTTGCCCTGTAATAATACCAGTGAAGAAATGGAATGAATGAATAAATGTCCTTTGACGTGATTTTAAATAAAGAGAAAAAATATTTTATAGCTTTTAAAAAAACATTTGGCTTCCGAGAAGAGAATGAAAATTGGATGTGTTCAAACAGATATTATATACTTTGTAGTAGAGGTATCAAAAAAAGTAGAAGACCCTAGAGATAATAGTAAAAGATTGACCAGTTGAAAGCTAAAGACAAAAAAGGTCCCAGAATGAAGACAAAATACACGTCTAAAGGAAGACGCCAGTAGAAGCATCAAAAATGTCGTACTTATTTAGTAATGCATTTATAATAGGGCAGTGTGTCTTCTCTGTTGATATAGAAGATATTCAAGAATTCAACGATTTCTACAGTACTTTGTTGTCGTTTTGCACACTCAAGCATCATACTCCACAGTGGCGCTATATAAGAGATGCATACAGTCTTTGAAAAGATGTAATCAGGCACGTGCAAGATGCTGGAACATAAACAGCACTGATGAAAAATAAAAGTGAAGATCAGGGGAGGGAAAAGAACTGGCCGTGGTGATCAAGCCAATGATGATAACAGCCCATAACCACAACACTGGGGAAGCTGAAGCAAGCAGATCCAAAATACAAAAGAGAAGCTGAGTTATATAGCATGATTCTGTCTCAAGAGTACCAAAGGTAACAATGCTTCATACTGAAGTATATAGCAAGCATATGTTCAAACTTGGGTATGTCTGAGAATACTAAGAAACATCAGGAGCTTTAGAATTCTTGAAATTTTAATAAAATCCCTATATTTTATGATTTCATCTGTGCATATGAGGATTTATCAATGTAAATTAATATCATGTAACAACTGTGGTGAAACTTTAGCCTTCAGCTATATGCCAACTAAAACATGTCCTGGAATAATATTTAAAACAAAATATATGTTGAACAAAGGAAATGTGTGTTCATTTAACTCTAGTGTACAGAAATTTCTTTTTATGATACATTCTATGAAATTTAAACCTCAACAACAGTCAATGTCTTCATGTGTCCTTCTTTCTCAATCAGATACGGAAAAAGGAAGTAAGAGGTGCCAGTTCACACGATGCATATCACTAGATACATGTTGCCTGAGACCTTTACTTAGAGCCTTTTCTTTGCTATGAGTGACATTTTACCAAAAGGAAGTAAGCCTTGTAATGGAAGACATTGGCCATGGCTACACAAAGGATCCAGCATAGATAGCATCTCTGATTTTTCTCCTTACTTCCTTCCTTTCTCTTCTTCCCTATCTATCTTTTCTTTTTTCTCTATTTCTCACATATATTGCTTCCTTATGTCTGATTGTTAAAAGAAATTCTAAATATCCGTTTATGGTACAGATCACAGTTCATTTTAAATAAGGTCTTTTTCATCTGCCTTTCCAAAACATGTTGCCTATTCTGTGTATTCTAAGAAAAGATTGCAACCTGTTCCAGGAGAACAGGTTCAGCCTGTCTGGGAAGATTGCCCAGAAGCTCGGTCTTCTGATCTATACACTGGGCTTTTATAACCTGTATCACCTCGCTGCTACTGCTTCATCTCCATTTCATACGCTTATTCTTTATTTGTTTATTTATTGCCTGATAAAGTACTTGGAATGGTGTATTCTGTTTTCTACTCTATCTTCTTGATTAAGAGACAAGCTGACAGCATTTGGGCAGAGATATGAAAATAAGATATCTGTTGCATGGCTTTAAGACACCTCCCTAGATTTCCAGTAATTAACCTTTTCCTGCTTGACTGTCTATAGCAAAACGGAATATGGCAATTGAAAATAACTGATAAACTATATTTAATGTCCAACATTTTAGAAGAAGTGAAAACAAGTTATCCAAATAGCCCAACATTTAACCATGACAGAATATATTTTGGTAATTTTTTTTCATTAAAATTATATGGGGTTTTTCTTGCTGATTTAAAATGATGGGTCAAATGTGACTTCAAAGTTCAGAGGTGATACACAGTATAAATTTCACTTCATCAAAATAATAGAAAAATGTTTCTCTGTTGTTATTGTTAATTAATTGCCACTAAGAGAGAGAAGTAATAGGTCCTCACCCCACTATTTCCATCAGGGAATTTTACCTTTGAACACTGAGCACATTTTATTCATCTACATTGATATGCTTACTTTCAGCTCCTTTATTTAAAGTAATTCTCTGAATTAATTTTGTGATTAGACTTTTATTAGTTTTTAGGAAAGTTTGACAGAACAAAGTCAAACTCTGTGATGAAGCTGTTAAAAATTGTGTTGGGCTGGTATGAAATTTGACTCTGAACAAAGGATGCTAGTTGCTAGTCACAACAATCTGGTTTCCAATGATCTTTGCAAGTTTCACATTTAACAAGAGCGAAACTCCAGAGTATCCGGGACTGTGAAGATAATGCCAGGATGCTGAGTTCCATGTGCAGCCTTTTGAAGGCATTTGGCAGAGAGTGCCAGCATCTGTCTCCCACAGCTCTCACCCAAGATACAATATTCAAATGCACGCTTAGAATGTAAAGAACCTGTACTCAATTTCTTCAGAACAGTGTGCTATAGAAAATAAATCAATAAAACAATGTATATTTTGGGTTCTTCTTATGAAACAAAGCAACACACTATGCTATTACTCAAATTCTCCCAAGTTCAATGTAAAACTAAAATCATCTCCTGGAGCAGCATGAGAAGTAAATGTACATTTGATACAGCACCTCTTGAGATTTTAAACAGAATCAAACACCTTGCCACAATACTAGACTTTCAATGGTTTTAAACAATACCAAACACCTTACACAGAACAGGCAATTCGGATAGTTTTAAAATGAAATAAGTAACAATACAAATAACTCATCACCTATAGAGATTCATTTCCAAGGAAATCCTAATTACACAATGAACTGTTGCTCCCATCTAAAAAGATAAAACTAAACAGAAGATCCAAACATCTCATGAGGAAAACAATGTAATTATATTTTTACTTAACATAACTATGTTCTATATGTTTATTAATTATACCATACTAATGAAAACATGTGCCTAGAAAATGAGTGTGTCAATTCACAGAAGGATTGTATAATGTTATTGCTGGGCTTTGAATGTGAGTAGCTTGTAATATTAAGGCAAAGACTAGAAAAGAACAAAATTTGCATTTTCCCCATGAATTAATTATTTTTGAACTGAAACTAGAAAATAGAAATGTAATAAGGTCACTACTCACTTGAATATATGTAAGGGAATAAAATTTTCACTGTGGTAATCACAGATGCTTTACAAAAATTATAGAAGATGAAGTTTGCCTTACTGACAAGCCCAAAATGTCAGTAAACCCCAGTGTATCTGACCGTACCTATCTCGTTTCCTCAATGAGACCTTAAAATTCAGTTTTAGAAATTACTAAGTAAAAAAATAATGAGCTAAATCATTCTTATAACAAAAGGTCACTGAGCTAGGAATAAGAAAAGCCTGTAATTTCCTTAATTCTGTGATACAATCATTATGAGTGAAATAAACCATTTAATGTTATTTCTTAAATATAAAACAGACTAAAACTATGTGAATGTATCTTATTAATAAATATTCACATTCTAATATTTATTTATATGCATTAAACATCTGTGGAAATTGTATATCACTATATAAACTAACAGCTCATAGCAGAATAATTTATTAAGTTTGTGGTCTGAAGTGGATACAACTAAAATAGAAAAAAAACCTTTATCCAACATTTTATAGCTACATCATTTAAATCCCAGTATAAGACATACATTTTTGATTCTTAATGAATTAAGAAAAATAACAGGCCAGGAATAAGAAGTTGCGTATCTAGATAATTCAGAGGTAAATGGCCAGTTAGTAAACAAATAAATATAGTTAAATGCAAAATATTTCCTTAATATTTGTTGGTTTTACGTAAGAAAGCAGCCTCATACAAGAATGTAACATTTACTTTATAATGTTTATAGAGTATCCCATCTCTAAGGTGAAGGATGTCCCTCTGACAAGGTTATGTGCTGATAATATATTAGGTATACCAACTTCTCCAATGATCGGTATCGAGGAAATCCCCTAAAAAGCCAGTTCATAATTGTAGACTCTCAATGTGTATCATTATGAACCTTAAAAATGAAGCTCCAAGGACCTGTTAAACCTATTTCTTATTCATGGTCATGTGATCTCAAAAAACCAAGATAGAGATGCTGATGAGCGGGGAGGACTTTGGACTTTCCACAGGGCAGGGAACCCTGACTGCCCTTCAGACTGGAGAGGGAGGGGGAGAGGAGTGGGGGGAGGGGGAGAGGAGAGGGAGGAGGGGGGGGGAAAAGGGAGATGGGGAGGGAAATGGGAGGCGGGGAGGAGGCAGAAATTTTTTTTCAATAAAAAATTGTATTAAAAAAAGTTAAAAAAACCAACAACAAAAATCATAAACAAACAAACCAAAACAAAAGAATAAAATGAGGTTACAAGATGGTATAGCTCAATACAAGATTAAACTGTTAATGCAGAAGACTTCACAGCAATGTCCACAATTAATATTTTCTCAACTTAATTTCTAAATTTGGGACATTATTTTCCAAAATTTCTAAATTTTGGAAGGTAAAAACTGCTGAATAATAACGTAAGACAAAATTAAAGTAAAAGTAATGGACAAAGAACAGGATTTTAAAACTTTTAAACTCAGAGGCATCCTAGTCTTAGCTGGATAGTCATAAGGTCATCCTTAGTATTTTGTTGAAATTATTGGGAATATATTATGTGAAGGCAAATTTGCTGGATAGTTTTCTATCAGCTTTTCACAAGTTAAACTCATCTAAGAGGATGCAATCTCAACGCTTCCATAAGATGGGGCTGTGAGCAAGCCTGTGGAGCAGTTTTTGAATTAGTATTTGATGGGGAGAGCCCAACTCATTATGGGTGGTGCCTTCCCTTAACAGGTGATCCTGGGCTCTATATGAAAGCAAGCTGAACAAGCCATGGCGAGCAAGCCAGGGAGCCGAATCCCTGCCACCATGGGCAGACCCTGACCTGCTAGGAAGTTAAGTTCTTGTCTTAACTTCCTTCGGTGATGAATAGGGCTATCCAATACAGCCAAACAAACCCTTTCCTCCCTAAGTTTTTGGCCGCAGTGTTTCATCATAGCAATAACAACCATAAGACCAGAAATGTCTAATTTATATCACCTGAAAGGAAAATCTCATTTAAAAATTTTTGTTATCTATTTCAAATGAAATTGCAATGACAAAAAAAGACAAATTCTCTTAATATCTATCTGACTTGATAATTGTACAAAGTAATCAAAGTTCTAGATATGCTATTTATACTTATATACATATATATTTCATTTTATTGCAAGGTGAACAGGGTCAATGTCAGAATATTTTCAAGGTTTTACAACTTTTTCAGCAACACAGAGGCCAATATTAGGATATACACATTGCTTGACCATATTCCATAAATACGTAAATAATTAAAAGAACAACAAATAAAGAGGAGAAATCAAAATACTAAAATGCAATGTATACATTGGGTAAAGTATAGATTATCAAACAGATTTAGGGCTGTCACTCATGTGGGTACAATAAGGAGCATTTGCTCTCAGTGGCCAACAGTAGGAACCATTCAGATATCTTTCCAGAGCCATCTTAAAGTTTTTAGGCCTAGCAATTTAAGAGAGAGTGAGCATGCACATACAAGTCTCTTTACAACCTTGGTAGCTGAAATCCAGTACCCATATTCACATCTGTATTATAAACCCTGCTAAATAACCCTGTCATAACCAAGGATTATGCTCTTTAGGTCAAACTGTATGAAGCCGCCTTCTAATATGAACCTTAAGAATCCAGAAGCCTCATACTCAATGGTTGTGTTGAGTCAGTCTTGGTTCCTGGATTCTTGAGAGAAATTCAGGACTTGAGCAACCAGATCAGTGGTTCTCAACCCGTGGGTCACAACGCCTTAGGAAATTGAATGACCCTTTCAAATAGATCACATATCAGATATTCAGCATATCAGGTATTTACATTACAATTCATGACAGAAGCAAAATTACAGTTTATGAAGTAGCAACAAAAACAATTTTATGGTTGGGGTCAGTGCAACAGGAGTAACTGTTAAAGGGTCATAGAATTAGGAAGACTGAGAACCACTAAAGTGGTTCACAGAGGAATCCATGCAGTTTTATGTATCATAAAGGTAGGTGCTGGAGAATAAAAGTGGGCTAGAGGGTCAGGAGCTTTAGTTAGCATCAGCAACTGACTATTTGAAATTGGACAATCAATTGGTATGCTTTTCCATTGGACCATATCTCATTAACAATCTTAAATATTTCCAAACTGTTAAAGTGTGTGTGTGTGTGTTTACATTATTGTTTAGGCCAATGGCAGCCAAAGGTGTTAGATTCCCCTGGAGTTGGAGTTGCAAGCAGTTAGTGCTGACAAGGTTGCTGAGAACTGGACTCAGTCCTATCCAAGAGCAGCACACAATCTTAACCACTGATCCATCTCTGCAACCCTGAAAGATGTGGGTTGCTTTTAAATTTACAGTGGAGTGAAATTTAAATTGACAGTCTCAGTGAAAGTGTGACAGGATATTTTTCTGCTGGAGAAACAGTAGTTATGAGCGGAATTGTGTTTTCTGTAAACTCCCAGCAGAAAGACAAGCAACTCAGAATTTAGCACTACTGATGACAATAATAAAATGAATTTACCTAAATTGACCATGGTCCAAAGTGGTCATTGCTCTAATGAAAAGAAGAAATGGGGGGTACATAGACACTTTGGATACATATGGACAGGGGACAACTCACAGGGCACAGAAGAAAGATAGCTATAAGCGAAATGGTCATCAAGCTATCGGAAGAGATAAAATCTTCTGAAACATCGATCTTGAGCCCAGTAGCTAATAAAATTTCTTTGTGCTTGAGATATACGGTCTGGTGTATTTGTCATGGATGCTCTGGGAAACTAATAAATTAATTGTAATAGGTATATGAATCATTAATATGAAGATAGTTGTTTTAGAGTCTGTGTCTGAATGATCAAGGATTAAAAAAAATAGTGAAAAATAATGAGAAACATTAGGTAATACTTACTGATAGTGTATGTATGGTGCATGGAACAAGGACTCCCAAGAAGAATAATTTCAATAGTTCTGTACACATTTCATTATGCATCCATGTTAAAATTAAGACTATTTTATGATTCAAGGTAGATAATAATAAAACAAGCACCAATCTTGTTTATTTTATTTTAAAATAAATGTATTTAACTATTAAAACTATACATTGCATAACCCATATTGAAATAGGAACTGCATGGCATAAAGCTAAATTTAGTTAATATTATCTTTTCTTATTCAAGCTGTTACCTTGGTTGGAATTGCATTCATTAAATGTCAGTAAGCAAGGTTCTTTTCAGTTTTGAAAAGTTTGGATGAGTTCCAGAGATCAATGTAGAAATTAATTGCTAAGCTTCCTGGCATGAGTCGTCTCATCAGCCCTGATTTCTTTGAGCAGCCATCGAAACGGGGCACGGCTTGCCAAGGTAAGTGTTTGACAGGTTTGCAATTAGGAAGGATGGGGCATGATTCATTTCTCCTAGGAGTCAATACATACAGTCTACAAATTACACGCAAAGGTAAATTAACCACATAGTTTTAAGCAGAATTGTTTAATATTCCATCATTTAACATTACTGTCACTCATATTTTTCCCCCACAAGGGACACACTTGAAAATAATTAGACTTAAGTATTTTACAACTTAGTGATTTTTATATGCAATTCACAAAATTGTACTTGTAACTTAATCATTCCAGAGATTATGGGAAATTGATTTCTAGGAAAATAAGGCATCTGGTGACATAAATAAAGTTTGCAAAATAGAGTAATTTATAACACCCAAGGCATTGCATGAGGTGAACTTTAACTAAATGTGGGCATAACAAACATCACCTTGCCCTCTCCAACTTTTCAAAATTGCACTGTGCTGCGGGGATATGAGGCATATTTTGTGTGTATTATAAATGAGATTTGAAATACTTGTGAAGTGTTAATTTTACTATCTAATTATTCCAGATAAAATTTCATGTTTGCTATTACTATTAACCATAAAAGCAAATGATACTGTGAAACATATGTCAAATATTATTTCACTAATAGTTGTTTTTGTTTAGTATGTCTTATCTTACATGTACATAAACATCATTCCAAGTTTTAGTCTTAACTCTAATCATCATTATTGCCAATTCATATTTTGACTGTATCTTTTTATTTTAATTTTAATTTAATCATATTCCCACTAAAATAGGAAAATTTCATCCTAGTTCATCTGTTATTTATCTATTTTTAGGAGAGTTGAAAGAAAATTATGAGAGGAAATTTGCAAACAGAAAGAAGCATGTTGGATCCAGAGGTAATTTTGCATATATATGCTTCTACCTATGCGTGCACCCGTCCATCTGTGTACCTGCCTCCACGCTGTCAGATGCCTTCTTCCCTCTCTGCATTTGCATTTGCCCACTGAGATGCATTCTTCTACCTGTGTGCTTGCCTCCACCCACCTAGGAGCATCTTTCCATGTGTGCACTTGCCTCCAGCCATCCAAGTGCATCTTTCCACGTGTGTGTTTGCCTTCATACATGCAGGTGCATCTCTCCATGTGTGTACTTGTCTCCACAAACTGAGGTGATTCACTCCATCTTTGTACCTTTCCACCCATTGTGCATTATGTCTTTGTATTTGCTTCCAGTTTGTAAATCTAAACATACTCTATCTTACTCTATTTAAAGCCTCTTAGATCCAATAGCTCCTATGATATATCATTGTGCTAGAATTTTTTAAAAAAAGTCTAGACTCTCTTTTTGCTAATTGACTGGATTCATAACTGACACTTAGAAATTATTGTTTGAAATTCACGGAGAAGAGGATGCAAACTTCCATGTTTCACAGGAGAACACACAGGGAAGGCATATATCACTGTCTACAGGCTGTTCTGTGCTTTGTGTCCTTTTTTTTCTTATTTAGAAATATTTTTATTAGTTTTTTAAGAAGTCCGCATACTTCACAAATGTTTAAGTATATATTAACTCTTTGTTTGTCATCTGACTCTCTGTAAATAGCCCAAGTACAAAGAAATCAAGAAACATTTTTCGTGTTCTTTTTAATTAGCTATTTAACTCTGTCATGTAAAAGACAGGAAAAATGATATTCTGGATGCTATAGGCAAATAGAAAAAAAAACGGATTGCAAACAATGTCTTAACCAGCAATGAGAACCAAAACAAGGACTGAATAAATATATGTGAAAATTAAAAATGTATGAACATTGAAAAGATATAAATGTCCTTGAATGCTCTCAACACTGGTTTGTTTTAAAGTAGCTAAAATGGATATAAGAAGTTAAAAGCTAAATTTTTGCCTGACTCTTGAGTGGAAAAAAAAATGATGTTTTTAGGCAAAATTATGTTTGTATTAGTCAACTCAAAATTTAACTAATTAAATCAGAAATTTTTGAAAATATTTAAAAATATTTTTTAATTAAAACAGAATTAAATCACTTTCATTTCACTCATTCTTCTCTCTAGCCCCTACAGGAAAACCACCCTTTAACCAATTCCCAAAATAAGACAGTCTCAAGTTGGTAGAATCGTTTCTTTATTATTGTTACATATATATGTATATGAATCTGTGTTTATATATATGTGTGTGTGTGTGCGTGTGTGTGCTTGTGCACAAATATATAGAAACAACTTGTTCTTGTTTGTCTCTATGTGGTTTCATAACTGACCATTCTTCATTGGGTAACCAACAAAGGGCTCTTCCCCTGAAGTAATTATTTCTCCTTACAGCAGTCATTATAGCTCTTTATCTGTGAGTACGATCTCTTGATTTCTCACCCTTCACCATTAATGCATTAATTGATATTTACATTGTTTTCATTTTGTTTCAGCAATCATTTCTAAAGGAGACTATTTTATAGCGTATTTCCTGGGATCCTGGTTCATATATACAGTCTTTCTTTTACTCTTCTGGAATGTTCCCTGAGCCATAGATCCAGGAGCTGGGATGTAAATGCATTTTGGGGACTGGATTCCCTATAATTCATTAATATCTGTTTTGTGTTCAGTTGTTTTTTTGTAATGTCCTCCACTTGCAAGGGCATAGAGAGACAGAACAAGGTTTAAGGGACAGATTTGGACTAAACATGGAAATCACAATTTCTTGTCATTTTATTTGAAAGACTCCCCCTCCCAACTTTGTTTCATACAACCAGATGGCCTCAAACTTACTACACTAAGAATGCTTTTGAACTTCAATTCCTCTTGCTTCCAAATCCTGGCATATGTGAAAAAAAAAAAAAAAAACAGTACCTGATCTATGTTGTTCTGAATATTGAACCTAGGGTTGATGTATGTAAGTAAGGAAAATGCTCTCCCAACAGAGCTGTATCTCCAGCCTCCATAAAAACAAATGTTTAATGAATGCAATAATAATGATGCACCATACATTCATGAGAGTGAACTATATTTGCTTTTAGCTATAATTACTCTAAAAATAATAAAAATCCCACATTAAAATATAATTATCTTTTCTTTAATAGTCACAGAACTAGGACTCTTAAATATTTTTCTGCAGTATGTCTTAAATGGATGATGTGCCTGCACATCACATCAAGTTATTCTCTAGGAAGAATTATAAGCACTACTTAATGTAGAGAGATCATAACATATTTACACCGAGTTTATGTTTTCTAGTCATCAACCTGACATTCTGAATTTCTTTTTTATTTTATAAGCATTAGTCTTTTACCTGCATGTGTGTTTGTGTGAGGCTGTTGGGTCCCCCAGAACTTGAGTTACAGACAGATGTGAGCTGCCATGTGGGTGCTGGGAATTGAACCTCAATTCCTCTGGAAAAGCAGTCAGTGCTCTTAACCACTGAGCCATTTCTCCAACCCTGATGTTCTGATTACTAAGAGAGAAATAATTTTAGCCAAAATAGTGAAATGTGTCTAGAGAGGCATAGTAGTTAGGATTATGCATAATACTTCTTGAGGACATGAGTTTGCAAGTAGCACCCAGGTCTGGAATGCCACAATTGCCAAAAACTTCAGACCCGAGGTTTCATACCCACATAATAAGAAAAAGTAAATGTAGAAAACCAGTTGAATATTTAACTAACCTTCAGATAAATAATTTATTATTCAAAGAAATGTTCTTTTGTATAGATGAAAAAGGGATACTGTCAATAGATATTTGTATTGAATAAAATTTATTGAAATAGTGTAATATGAAAGGTGATACTTGTATAAGGAGCTGTCCTAATAAGGGGAGCTGTCCATTTTGCCTTTACTTTCATTTTCATCTGTGACTGATCATTTACCAGCTCTTGTTAGTGGTTTAGAGATTTACTGGCATAGTAAACATATCTTTCATCTTTCCTAGTGTTTGTTCTGCTGTACCCTATTCACCCAGTTAGCTCTCAAAGATATTAGTGAATATTATCTCTTTTTACATTGCAGAAAACATTTTTTTAAGTTTTAAATATTTCATTCAACCCTTAAGGCTATAACAAAGTGCTTTTACTCCCACAAAGAGATTTTTCTTTTCATCAATTTTTTAGTAAAAGAGAGAAAGAAAAAAGTTAAAACAAATAAGACCTTCTGGTCTGTTGAGACAATCACATGACCAAACTGCAATATTTGAACAAATATGATCAAGTCAAGTCAACTTCTTTGATTTTACATCAAGTATGTGTATGTTTCTCTCTTTATGTTTGTTTCTCCCTGTGTCTTTCTGTGTATCTGTCTTTCTTTGAGATGTTATGAGTGTGTGTGCCTGTATCTGTCTGACTGTTTCTCTGTCTCTCTTCGTGTGTGTCTGACCCCACACTTTAAATTATGACTATGCATTCCAAATAATTCAGATTCTAAGTTAGGATAGGATACGTTGTACCACTTGTCTGTTTTATTGAGAGTTCTTTATTTATCAATAATAATAAAATTACACTCTTTCTTAAGAAATAAGAGAAATTTACTCATTTAATTGTGTAACCTGATGTCCAAATGATGAAGACTTTGGACATGTGAGCTTTATGCCTTTATGTGAGGGATTATGACCATGTATAACTTGTGTTTATAATAACACTAAAACAGGGGCACTATTTTATTGCATTTTTTTAATTTTGCACTTAAAAGTCTTCAAAAAAAGATTTAATGAAGGAACATCCTGCAAAAACATGTTCCAAAAATATGTGTATCTTATAAAATATTAGGTTCTATTATGAGGTTTAAAATTAAAAAGTTTTATTTTTTAAAAGTCATATGCATTGGAAAACGTTAGTAAATATAGTTGTGATAGATATACTCTTGTCATATTAGTTTTGGCTATATATTATGTTTATTACTTGGCATACTAGTATAAAAATATTTCAGATGCCTAATTTAAAACAAAATATCACATATATGTATTTGTCAGTGCATAGGTGTGGGTGCTGTACATTAAAGTCAAAGGACAACTTGAGGAAATTTATTCTGTCCTTATTCCATGTGATTCATTGAGACTGAATTCAGAACTTCAGGCTTGTTGTCAAAAGTCATTAAATGCTGAGCAACTCACTTGACTAAGATTCATCACTTGAGAAACAAAAATGTGTAGGGAAACATGGCATAGTTTTTAAGATTGTGAAAGTGTTGGTCATGACCTGCATCATTATATGTCAGTATTATCTTCATTTGTCCCACATGTTACTTTATTTAAATTTCTATACCATAAGATGTTTGTATAGTGATTCTTAATGTGCCAATTCCATCACTGATTAACAAATTCTGATGACAGTCTTTTATTATATGTTTATCCATCCCAGTGACAATATCCTAATGTCATCAAGATCTAGAATGAGTTGCTTCTGCTGACACTTAATACATCTCCATATTTGGTTCTTCTTTACATAACAACAAGTCCTTCTGGCAAATGTACTCCCATATTCAAACCTTGACACTCTGAAGGACTCTGACCATACATAATTCTCTGAGTAGACAAACTGACTCTGTTTAAGAACTCTAAGACTTTCCCATCAAATTCCATCTAATTAGCTTTTCTTGCCATGTTGATGTGGTAGAAGAGGTTTTGCAGTTGTTAAATGTGTCAAATCTCAGTAGCTCTTGTCACATCATATCTGCAATGATCCATATGTTATATAATTTTCTTAATAAAGAATTAAAAATAGCTTACATTATGTTCAACTTTTATGTATCCGTAGCAATTATATTCTACTTTTCCCCTAAACTGACACATCTAGTCCCCTCTTGTGCTCTTCACCACATTGAAGAAAATGCTTTCTTTCTGTGTATGTTTATTTCTTCTGTATTCTTTCAGTTGCTTGCTCTTTTAAATTACAACCACTTAAGTCTTTCTCTGATTTTTAGAGAACTTACTGTGGATTTCTTTCACTTTTGATCCTTCAAAAGATATTTTCCAGGTTTAGTCTTTGTTAGTTGTTTGAATTTTTGGTAAGACCATATACTCTTTTTAATTCTTCCTTAAAATTAATAATGCCATAAGATATATTTGTTCTATACAAATGCATCCATATTTACTTATCTTTTTGCTTCCTGAAATCTTAAAGACTGAATTAAAAATATAAAGAGTCACATAAAAATAACTAAATAATTATCTGACTGAAGACAATGAGAAAGATTCAGAAACAACAGAACCAATTGGTCTTTTCCACTTGTAAAATCCTAAATAAATTTACAAATCTATAGAAATATTTTATTAACTTGGAGGATGAAGGCAGAAGTTATAATGCGGTATCTTCTTTAATGCCTCTTGGTCTTAATTTTTTGAGGCAGGATCTCTCACTAAACCCAGAGTTCACTGACTCCTCTAATCTGTCATTCTGTAATGACTACAGAGAATATGCTGTTTTCAAAAACTTACTATTGATGTTAGGTCATGAAAGGCACTCTCATATGTATGTGACATGTTCACACATATGTACTCTCAGAAAATATACCAATGAACACATGTAGACGTACATCTGATTGTGTATATTTCATCCATAGCCTAGCAACTTTCTACCACCAATATTCTATAACATAATGATGGTGACAAAAATACCAGTGTTTGAATTAGAACAATATAAAAATATGCTGAAATAATGACTGGGTATCTTCATGCCTGACCCATAGGCATTCTTTTCTGAAGAAAGTAAAAATTTCTAATTTTCCCATGTTTATCCTCTGTACCATTTTCACAGTATTCAAACTCATTGTGAAATATATTTTGAGGACCAGCAGTATTTCCCTCTAAAATTTTGTTGTACATGAATGTATTTATCATCTTAGTATGATAAGAAATTTACAAGTTTCAATGGAGTAAATGGAAGAGATACTCCAATTTACTCATTGTGGACTTCAGGAAATTTTGTACAGGAACCTCCCAAGCACTATCTTGAAGTTCTTCTAGTTAGAAACTTGAAGAGAATATATTTGCTTTCTAATGTTGCAGAGACAATCTAATTTTTCATTTTCCCTTTTAATTCTTCCCATTAAAGTTAAGAACAAAATGAAGTCTAAGAGCTGTTTTTGTTGTTATTATTGAATTAGTGTGATTATTATGTGACATTCTTGAGAGATTTCTTTACACAATACTGAAGTACAATTTAAGATGAATTAGCAAAGCACAGAGTAAATTTATCCCCAAAGAGCGCTCTATAGCTGTGCAATTAATATATCTTGATTTCATGCATTTTAATGGTTTTGTTATTGACTGCTTAACTGCTCTTTAGGTCACAAGGAACAATATCCCTTAAACTTTCCCATGGTCTAATTACCTATAGATTTGTTTTAAATTTAAGTGCTGATTCAGATTCCATTAGTCTGGAGACATCTGCAATTCTACATTTTAAACAAGCTATGCGGTGAAAGCAATGGTAGGGGTCCTAAGAACACCTTAAATATCAAGGCTATCAGAAACATAAGATCACTCGCCAAAAACACAAAAGGAAGAGCAATACTTAGTCTGTGTTTTACTGCTTGCTTTTCCCATAAGAACAGCCACTTCTTCCCTGATCAGTAAATTCCTGGATTAAAGTAACAAAAAAACCTGGCAGTTGAAAGGGAGTCATGGCCAAATTCTCTCAGCTTTTATGTCTATATGGGAATGGGAAATTCATGTCACCTATGCACAAGAATGATACAGTTTCTACCATCATTTGTCTTCCAGTATCGTACAGAAGAGTCCCTTATCACCTTCGGGAAAGAGCAGGATATGCAGTACTTCCTACATGGTAAATTGGAATTATTTTGCTTCATTATTCCATTCCTAGGATTAACCTTCTGTCTTTTACTGTATATTATTTTGAAAATAGCAATTGCTATTATTACTATTCATGTCATGGGAAACTAACTTTTTTTATTTCCATCTAACACACAAAGGATAGTGTGTGTATTAATACAGGTTTATACAAAAATACAGGCTTACCCACTTTCTGCTTCATAGTGACTTCTACATAAAATATAGTATGTAAGGACAGAGTGCCATGACCATGAAGGCTTACTATTTAAAAGCAATTATTTTCCTTTTAGTGCAAAAGATGGAAATCTCCTTATCCTAGTAAGAACTTACGTGTTTACTCAAGGCATGGTAAAGAGAACACATCAGACTGTCGTGATGGAATTTACTAAAGCAGAAACAGCTAGGAGGGGTAGACTATCTACTAACTGAGATTCCACAGTGAGCATGTCACAATTTTTCTTAAAATTGCATTTTGTTATAAAAACTTACAGTACTGCAATTTTATATGGAGTGAGGAAGATTGAATACATTCAGCTATTCAATTTCCATTTTTTTAGACTTTAACCAAATTCATTCATCAGCTGGCCTTGCAACATTATTAAATAAGTTTGAAATTTTCAGACAGAGTCCTGTGTTTACAGTGCTGCTATATATTTGAATACTTTGCCTCCTAAGGAAAAACAAAAGTTGCTCCAAACTTTAGAGCATTAGACATCATTATTACCTTTCTTGTTTATTTTATGTATAGTAATCTCGGGGTACAGTGAAATAAATTTATTCTTTTTTATTTTTGGTGCCCATATTCTTCTATTTGGAAGATATTTGGTTTTTTATTATCTTTAAAAACATTGCAGGAGATGACGTTTAAAGAATACAAAAGCCAGAGAATGTGGTGGGGAGCGTGTTTGGAAATGCTGTTGAGATTATATGAACACGAATAACTCCCAAAGGCTCAAATGTTCACGTACGTGGTCCCCAGTTGATGGAAACTGTTAGAGGTGTGTCACCAGGTGGGCTTTAAGTTTCAAAAATTCCACACCTTTACCACTTAGCAATCTTTGCCTGGTGCCTATTAATCAAGCATAAGTTCTCAGCTACAGCTACAGCAACTTGCCTACCTACCTACTGGTATGCTTCCTGACATAGTGTTCATGGATTCTAACTCTCTGCAGCAGTGTTTCCCTAATTAAATGCTACCTTTTATAAGTTTTCTTAATCACTGAGTTTTACCATGGCAATAGAAAAGTAAGACAGGCATCTTGTGAATATAACATGCATGACTCTTTTACTCATTTACTCAGAATACCTCTGACTACGGGCACATGATCAAGTCAGCCAAAGTTCTGCCATGGCTGGAGAAGGAAAATGTTAATAAACATATATGTGTATATATACATATGCATATATGTGTAGATGTGTACACACACATATAGTTCTATGAGTCATGTGTTAAGAAAGTTGTGAGAGAGTTAGGAAAAGGAAATGGGGTGCAGATATATTTTCCTGTAAATCTGCATTATATTATAAAATAATAATTTTGAAAAGTAAAAATATATACCTAAAATAAATTCAAAATTAAAAAAAAAGTTAACCTTAAGAACATCTCAATACAGTCTTGGCGTGTGTGTGTGTGTGTGTGTGTGTGTGTGTGTGTGTGTGCAAGTATGTGTCTAGTACAGACTGTAACTAAACAAGAGTTCTATGTTCATAGCAAAAGTAAGCATACGATGAAGAGATTTTCCATCTATTTCTTGCCCCAATGCTTGTACAAGCTCCCATATTATACATGTACCCCTATAGCGGTGCACCATTTATAATTGATATGTCTCTCTAGAAATCTAATACTCATGAATATTCATTGTTAAACAGGAAAAATATACAACTGAATATAGACTCAACATTCTATCTATGGTCGAAATCAAAGAGCAATCATTTTAAAAGCTGGTAAATCTCTAGAATAGGGCTAGGCATGTTGTCTGCAGTGTTTTCCCACGTATACAATGCTCTCTGTTCAGTCGTGGCAACATCCACATGAACGCAAATTTCTTCGCAGCATCATCCAACCTCAGGGACTCTGGATTTACTTCCCCCTTTGAAGTCGAGCCATTTAGTCCCCATGTGGTGCTGTGTCTGCTGCTGTGTCTTTAATCACAGCTCCCGAAGGCTAATGACATGAGGAAATTTGCTATCTGCTCTGCTCTTTGCCTATCAAATACATATTCTGCACATTCATCTACTGTCTTATCAGAATTGTCCTCTGATTTGCTCCCTTTCTTGCCAAGGTAAAGATGAGATGTGTATATAGGACCGTTTTCCCCTCTCATACGTGCATCATGTCAATTTTTATAGGACAGATTATATTTTCACTCATTTAATATTTATTTTTACAATTGACAGAAAATTTTTATTCTAATCTACTTCCTAGTTCATTTGTTTTTTCTTTATTGTGGGTGTGTGAGGGTATGTGTACTGTTTAATAAATCTTTGCCTACAATACGCATGCAAAGGATCCGCATATTTATCTATATTTCATCTGAAATTAATTATTTCAATTAATGTGAAGTGGAGATTAAGATTCACTTTAACATGGATATATGATTGAATGATCTACATCTATGAAAAATATACTTTTACTCCTGCAACATTCGTTTTGCATAAATCACATCATTATAACTGTATGAATTTTCTGCTGTTTCTCTTAACTTCATTACACTGATTTTAGCATTCGATCCACGTTAAAGTGATTCTCGTTTTTGCTCTGAAACAACTGTTTCATATTTGGTAGTGTATACTAATGCTTCATGAGAACAAGTACTAAACTGAAACTATATTTTGTTTTCAAAATGGCCACGATTTTTTGATAACCAGCAATACTATATATATGTGTGTGTGTGTGTGTATATACATGTACACACACACACACACACAGACACTAGGACAAGAGAGATGGCTCTGTCATTAAGAACTCCTACTGTTCCTGTGGAGGACTTGAATTTTTTTTCCCAGCACCCATATCAGGCAGCTCACATCCACCTGTAACCTCAGCTCTAGGCGATGGATGCCGTTTTCTGACCTCTGTGGCAGCCTGCACTACCAAACACATTCCCACACAGATTGGCACACATGCATATACACATAGCAAGTGCTGAAAAGTATACTCAAATATCAGAGACTTCCTTTTTTTTGTGTTTTCTCCTGGAATTGGTGTCTGTGTGCCCTCAACAAAACCCATGTATTATATATACACAGCTCTCTTCTTTATATTTTATGATTTTGGTTTTGCTTTTGATTTTTTGTTTTGTTTTATTAATTTATGTGAATGGGCAAGTGTTTTGTGTGTGTGTGCACATATGTTTCATTTGTAAAGACCAGAAGAGGACATCAGATTTCCTGAACTGGAGTTTCTAGTGGTTGTGAGCCTCTGAAAAAGGGTTTTGGAAATCAAACCAGGGTCTTGTCTAAGGGAAAGAACTCTTAAAAACAGTAATGTCTCCAGTTCCACCTACTTTTATTTATTGAGTATTTAGTTTGTTAGATGTTTCTGTAAAAGAAATTCCTCCATTTATTAGGGTACTTTGTTGTAATATATGTTTATGTGGCAACGTTTCTATTGATTGCAGTTTAAAAACAGGAGTTGATTTTCATGCAGTATTTCACCAGAATGTGCTGGATTTTGTTGGTTTCCTAACAAATTAAGACATAGTAAATTATAGCATGCACATTTGTTCTCTTACAGTAATACAGATCAGATGTTAGATGGATGCATTGGTGACTCTGCCCGAAATCTAAAGTTAGGGTTTCTACCTGGATTTTTCTTTGGGAATACTCTGCCTCAGATTTCTGGCATAGTTTCCACCCACTGTAGAGTTAGGTGGGTTCTTTCAGCTTCTTTATAAGGCTTGTACAACTAGTCACCCTTCCTGCCAACTCCTGCTAGACGTCAGTCAGCACCCGCACACAAATAATCTCCTGGGCCCTTAGCATCTGTTATTCAGCTTGTCACATATTTATCTACCTCCCTGTGAAAATATTCTATGTTTAGGGATATGTTTGATTAGAGTAGGCTAGTCTAGATAATTCAAAATAATCAATGTGTGTGTATGTGTGTGTACAGATATATGATACACATATATATGTGTGTGTATATATAGTATATTTTATGAACACAGCAAGGCTACCAGTAAATAACATCTTCAAAATGAATATCCAACAACATAATTGTTACTATTGGTTATTAATAAGATTTCTTGAGGTATTTGAAATGCTTATTAGCAAAAGATAAAATTTAAGCCTTAATAACAGAATGTTTTAAATTCTGATGGAAAAAAATCAATAATTTGAAAAACTTTTTTAAACATATGTGTTTACAAACAGCTCTTTTTGATTATATTTTACAAACATTTTATTTTTATGTCTTTGGAAATGAAATTGTACCCAAAATAAGTATTTAAAAATTTTCCCCAGAAACTCAGAAGTGATGAACTTCAATAAAGTGGTGAGAACCATTAATTTACAGTGGTTCTAAAATGATTCTTAAGCTCAGGATTCGAGCAGAATAAATCTCTACTCAAATTACTTCATTAAGTAAATCTTTGAAATTTCAACCAAGACAAATAGATCTATTTTGACCCACACAGAAGAATTTAACTTAGAATTTTGCACTCTTATCACCAAGTAGATTTCAGACATACATTATGGCATGTTGAAAACTAGAAAGTATGTCTGCTATGTGTGGATTTGATCCTAAGTAGTTTATGTTTACCCTTAATTCTGTTTTGTCCAAACACTGGTGTGTATTAATGATTGGTCGGTGTGTGGGAAATTTGGCAACTCCAGCTGACTCCTTCCAGATGTTTGCAGCCTGAGACTGCTGGCCTACAGAGACCTCCTACCAGGACCAAGCTCACCTGTGATGTCTGTCTCTGTCTCTCCATCTCTCAGAGTGTCTCTGTCTCTCTCTGTCTATATATGTGTATATGTCTATCTCTCTCACTCTCTCTATCATCTATCTTTCTTCCTTCTCTCTCTCTCTCTCTCTCTCTCTCTCTCTCTCTCTCTCTCTCTCTCTGCTAAGCCATATTAGATGAATCACTGGTTGCTGGAGAGGAAACCAACATCCAGGGTAGTTGTACAAAGCAAGTAACTGAAGCGAACAAAATATTTGGTGAGACAAGAGGCTTTAGAGAAAGTTCAAGGAAAAATATTTTGTGCTCAATTACACATATTTTAATCTTGAGTGGGTTTTTTTTTACTTTCATGCAGAGGTGATAATTCAGAGGTAGACTTTTAAGGTAAATCTCATGGGAAACGTCTTGGCAGAAAACAAAAATGTAAAGCTGTAGTTGAAATATGTTTTAAATTTTTCCAGACAAATTCTTCTGTGAGGGACATGAGTACAGAGGAATTCAAAGATACATTGTTTGAAGAAGAAAACTTTATACTATTATTTAGTTTTTTAAATATTTGTTGCTACATTTGTTTTATGAAAAGCTAAATATTACAAAAGAGGGAAATATAAAGTTTCTCTAGTTAAAGTAATTTAAGTTTCTTTTAGATAAAATTGTTTGTTCTTTGTCATATGGTTTCTTCACAGTGAAATTGACTAACCCTAACTCTAACCCTAACCCTAACCCTAATACCTTATTCTCCTGAATAATTTTCATAATCTTACATGGCCTTCAACACTATAAGCTCAACATAGAGTTTATAATTGTAATTCACATTGCTGATATAAAATTCTTATAGTGTTCTCATTAATGACATGGGGAGGCAAAAAAGACCATATTTGGGAGTACTGAAAATGCTTATTTTTCTACTCTATGAATGAACAATAACATTTATTAATTTTTGTAAGTTGTGGTTTCTGTGTGTTTCCGTCAGCATCCAGGAATTATTTTCCTGTAAACAACAAATGTACTAGCTGGTTGTTCAAACACAGATGTAGGGTGATCTGTGTGTACCAGACCAAAGCATTCCTCAATAAACATATGCAATGTTAAAGTGTTCTGTGCCAATGAGGGGTCAGAGGCATTTGTGTAAAATAAGCTGGTAACCATTGCTTTCCCTCCGCTTAGAGTGCTACAGCACCATTGTTAGTCTGACTTTACAGTAGCATGTAAATGATGCTTCAGAAACTCTCCTAATTCACTCTGGTGCCATTTGCCACGTAACACATTTTCAGAGTGTTTGCTTTATAAAATTAATCAGTTCACCATGTAATGAGATTTTATACTTAAAGTGCTTTTAACTCATTAAGTGTTTAAGGTGTTGTGCTTTACACTCCTAGACAACTTTATTTTATATGTGAAATTATTGCTAATTTCAGAAAAAATTCTTCATGCTGAATAATTTATGAGACATTAAAAAAGAAAAATAAAATTCAAATGTGTGATTGGCTTTACTACTTTGTATAAATTTTCTATGAATTACAACATTCTTATTAAAAATTGTAGAGGTTTTAAATGATAATTTCAAATTTATTTTGTGCTTTTTTAATTTTTAATTTACTAAACTTATAAATGCTAGGTAAACCAAAGCAATATTATGGCACATGAATGTGTATACATTTAACTTGATTTTACAATGAATTAATGAAATCTTTAATCACTATTTATTTTAAACAAACATAGCTTTCATAAAACAATGTCTCATTACATATAATTTAGTAAAGCCACATTGTTTGTTTTAGTATTTCTCATTTTAATAACTATCACCAAATTTCAGTTAAAATATAAAATTGTAAAAGCATTACACACCAAGAACGTTAGATTTCTACCCACTCTGTCACTAACACTAGAAACACAATAACACTTTTTAAGTGTTGATTGTAAAATTATTAAATAATTATAATGGAAACAGTCCTCATACCTGCAAAGAAGCAAAAGGCAAGGTTCTAAAACTGCTGACAAAAAAACATGGTTGTGAGAAATTGTGAAAAAAGTAAGGCAGTGGAAGGGGTGGGATGAAGAAAGGGAAAAGGGAAGAGAAAAATTGGAGTTAATTATGCACAGTTAGGAAGTCATCAAAGAACAAATTTAATTATTAAAAATTGCAAGACCAAGTGCTGACAGGAGAGGAAGAAGTGCCATCTTTCATGGGATTCAAGTGACAATAAGAAGCAATTTCATATAAACATTAAAACCATGTCACATGCCTGAACTCACTGCGCTATTGTCTTACGAACCTAAGGAAGAACTTTTCTTCTCGGTAAAGAAAATGTGTGATCCATCAGAAGAGACTATTTCCAATTCAAATATTAGTGTCATTAATAATATAGACTGTTATCAGTAACGAAGACTGAGGAAAAAACTTCTAAATATGGATTCACTTTTATTTCCAGAGTGTACTAACTGTATTAAACTTTCCAGCGAAGTTTCCTTATTATCTTTAAAATAATTATATTGTATACATCACAGTTGACTACTTCCTCCTCTCAACATTCCTTAGGTGCCTATAGTTCTTTGTCTCTGGGTAAGAGCCCAGGAAATTACCCCTTCCATGTTGACATCTCATTGCTCTTGTTCTTCTTCAGCTCTTGTTGTGACAAGCTCCTTGTTGAAGTATGATAGATGAAGCTGTCAATTATGAGAGACACAATCACAAAGCAATTTTTTTTGTTACTGTAGCTCTTACAATCTTTCGGTTCCATGACTGTGATCCCTGAGTCTTGTGCGCTAAAGTTATATTGTCACTGTATTAACTGGGACCCCATCATCAGTTTTTCTCCTCATTTTGAACTAATTGTGGTTTTCTGTAATTGTCTCTATCATTGCAATGAGAAGAGTCTGCAATGAGTGGTGAAAGCAACACTTACCTGCAGATATAAGGGTAAACACAATATAATTTGGATTTACACTGGCTTAGTAAAGAGGCAGTAGTTGATTCTCTTATGAGACCCATGCCTGCATCATTAGTGCTGGGACCTGGGTAGGTTTCTCATGACAGGTGTGATTTATCTCCTGTGGAATAGACCTTCTCTCCAATTGAAGATCTGTGGATTCCTAGCAGTTATATTGACCTACCACACCCTGAAGATCGTCTTGCATTATTGCTCATTATCATGGTTCCCTGGTTTCCCACCCTGATAGGATTTTAGATGCTGTGAGTCTTTGAAGGTGAAATATTAGAAAGTGGCATTCAACTCAGGTTGACTGATTGTTTTGTCTGGAGTGTGTGGAATTTTCAGCAATAGGAATTTACCTTCAACATTTAGCAACCAAGGACAACAGTGATAGCCTATACGCCTCTTGGACTTTCTTGAATAACAACTCATGAAGGGGAAGGGAGGGTTCTCATACTTAGTACTGGATCCTCCTTGATACTCTATGACTCTTTGAGGAGCCTTGGAAGCCCCAGTATTTCTCTTATGCTCATATGTTTTAGAATGAAAATTTGGGATGGAATACTCTATCAAGGGCTTGATACTGGAAAAAGAGAGGCATTATTCCACTCCTGGCAATCATTAGTTGCCCATAGTTCTACATCTAATGGTGTGCCTTCTGAGATTTATCCCTTATAAATCAACTCATATTTTAATTGTGCAGCCATGATGTTGAGATTTCAAACATACAGCTGCTCCATCATAGAAACAAGACACTGTCTTGGAGTACTTACCATGGTTCCCTAGTTCTTACACTCTTCTCCATAATTCCTTTTCATTGACGTTCCCTGTGCCTTATATGTATAGACTGCATTGTAAATGTATCACCTGAATGTGGGCACTCAACAGGAATTTGTTCTCTGAATAATGAATAATTATGGTGTCTGTGATGTTCTCTATATGCTGCAAGAACTGCAGGACTTTGTATCTTGGTGATAACCAACAGATACCTTATTTCATTTAAGGCTTGTCCAATTGGAGGAAATTCCTGCCCCACACTGATAACCTTCCAGCTTTCTTTGGCTGATGCAGTCATGGGCTCTAAAGGAGAAGCTACTGCTGCCATGTTCCCAGTCAGTGTAATTCTCAATGGCATCCTGAGTAGAAAATGAGCTCTTGCCTCTCATATAAAATTGTTTAAAATTAAGACAAGTCTGGACTAACTTGTGAGATTTTTTTTTGTCTAGATCATATCAATAACTTTGGAAGTGCTTAGAGTAACACATTCCTTCCTATGAAGTTTTGCTGGCCCAACAACCCTCTCTGCTGATGCATTAATCCAAATCACACAAAATCAAACCAAATTAGAAAAAGCCCAGGTTTAATGGATTCCAGCATTCCCAGGTGGCCTTTCAAGCTCCCCCAGGGAGGAAGACTGGGAAACCACAGAGAAGGGGGAAGGAGAACCAGAGAGACCACGTGTTTGTTCTCTGGGGGGCAGTTTAAATAGCTTGTGGGAGTGGTCTTGGCCCTCTCTGGAGAGGAGTCACTATGTGGTGGGCTTTCTCAGAGGTATCCTGAACAGGTGCTGGCTTGCGCTTGGAGAGATGGTACCAGCACGGGTGTCCCAGAAACTTGGCCGTCGAAGGGATGGTGGGGATTACTGTGTGAGGTACTGTCCATCGAGGTTCAAGAGAATTAGGAACTAGCTGTTTGAGGAGTACTCTGGCCCCTGGAGAAAGTGGGGGCAGGTTCAGGGGCATTTGGGTCCACTGGTGTGGGGTCAGGGAGATAGCTGTCAGCATGTGAACAGAGAAGAGACCTCAGAAGGAAGAGGTAGTGTAGGTACCCTGCCAGTGGAAGAGTTTGGGCTGGGAGGTGGTGATTAAGGGAAAGGGCCTGCTGTAGAGGAGTTTGAAAGGGCTTGGATCCATAGGAGAATGTGGAGTAGCTCAGAGATGGGTAAGGGCAATGGGTAGAAAGGAGGGCCAAGCTAACCTGAGTTCAATGGAGAGCTTGATGAGCTGTTGTTTTTGAGTCTATTGGGCCTCTCCGCCTTTCCTGAGGATTGCGGGCATTAGGGAATGTGGAATTTCTGACACAAGATCCACAACCCTGGAAGTGAAAGGTGGCCCATTTTTTTGTTTGGATGGTCCATAGGACACCAAACAAAGGAATGATGTGGTCCAGGAGTACCTGAGCCACCACATATGTGCTGTTTCCCTGGAGGCCAGAAATGCTCCTATCCACCCTGTAAAATGTCCACAAGGGTTAGGAGTTTTTTTATGAGTAGGTATATGGGTGAAATTGAAGGCTGGCACAGTCTCACTTGCTGGTGTTGGTGAGGCTGGACCTCCATGGTGTGACATAGAGGACAAGTCTGCACAAGTGCCTTGAGATTTCCAGGGTCCAGGCTGCTGGTAGCTAGGGCATGGCCTCATAGGCAGTGGAGGCTCAGGGCAACATCGTGCCAAATGGCCATTAAGGCTGCATTTGTAGCAGGCTCCTGGAAAGGTTGACTTAAGTTGAGGCAGGATGGAGCCTCATGGTCGACTTCCCTTGGCCCCTTTCTGAGATCCTGGTGAGCTCAGAGCACCTTTTAGGGCTTCGGCTTGGAATGTAGCCTTGTCTATTAGGAGGGCTCAGATGCCTCTTCTCGGGCATTAAAACCTTTAAAGACCCTTTTCACCAATTTCTGTATGGGGGTTTGACTCCCCTCAGCCTTTTAAAGGTTATTTCTAATATCTGGCACTGACTGAGAAATGAAATAGGTAGCCAGATCCATGGCTCCCACTGGGGAGGCTGGGTCCAGTCTAATATACTTAAACATGGTCTCTTGTAATTGCTTTAAAAAAAAAAAAAGTGGCCAGGTTTTCATCAGCTAGCTGTGTGATCTCCTAGAGTTTGTTGAAGTTAACTTTTTCCAAGAAAATCTCAATACCCTGAAAGAGGCAGCAGACGGTGGTGTTCTCCCCTTTGTCGGCCATTATGGCCTGGTTGACAATCCCAGTATAGTTCTGTAGCTGGCACAGGTACTGTATTGTCCACTAGGTGTGTCTGATGTACATACTGTCTAGCTGCTGCCTGAATTCTACTTCGCTCTTGAGGAGTGAGTAGAGGCCTGGATGGCATAGATATCTATCATGCCAGGTTAAATTGTAGGCCTGGGACAGACAGGGAAACTTCTTAATATAAACAGAAGGATTAGCAGAGAAGGAACCCACCCACTTTTCTAATTGTGTGAGGTCTGGAGGAGAGAAGAGAACCTGGACTTTAGGAATTACCAATAGCTCCTGCTACCTCCAGGAGAGGGCAGAGAACAGCAGGGGTGTGAGGAGACCTGGTCTGAGAGGAGACCGGGGAGGATTGTGAGGGGTTAGGCCAGTGTATAGGAGTCCAAGAGGTGGATTGTGGCTGGGAAGGGTAGGGAGAGGCTGGAGGAGGAAGGGGCGGGGAACAAGGTGGGTAAGAAAAAGGAAGTTGACCTCCTAGGAAGGGAGTGGGAAGAGTGGAGGATAGGGGGAGGAATGTGGAAAATGCTGCCCCTCAAGAGAATGGATAGTCAGGGCTAGGGAGTGGGGAAGGGACCAGTGTCTCTGGCAGCATGGTCAAGGAAGAACTTTCAGGGTGCCAATTCCCAGATAGTCAGGAATCTGGAGGCACTGTGACCCTGACAACCAAAACTAGTGCTGAAAGACACTGACTACTGAGGGAGGGTCAGGAACACAGTGGCCAGAAACCATGGACAGACTACCGGACAACCAATTGGCCCTGAACCCTCAGAGCACCTGCTTAAAAAAGGAGAACTCACCCAGACAAAGCCAATCTTAGCTGGCGGAGAGCATGGATGAGAAGGGCAGTTTCCAGCACGTAGCTCTGGGCCAGTGTGTGTGTGTGTGGGGGGGAACAACCTCTACCCACCCCCAAGGAACCTCCAGATGTAAAGTTTTTATGCCCAATAAGCCTCTCCGCCGATGCAGTAACCCAAATCAGACCAATTCAAACCAAATTAGAAAAAGCCCAGGTTTAATGGGTGCCAGGGCTCACCTCCTTCCTCATTATCTACCAGTTATAAAAGTTCTTCCTCTAGTTACAAGTTGACTAGAAACTCTTCAAGATAGGGAAGCCAGAGTAGGGAGACATATCAGAATATATCAGAAAAGAGGGGCAGTAAGGCATGAGTTAGATCTGAATGCTTGTTAAAGAGCACAGCAAACCCTTCAAAGAAGACTAGGGAATGTTGAATTCAATCTTCCTTATTTTTAAGCAATTTTGTAGTATTATTTTATTTATGCTTGAACAATTTCTGCTTTCCAGAATTTGGCAAACTCAGTGGTGCAGTAGAATGATTAGAGCTTTGGGGCTTGCTTTAAGGTACTATACTCACTTTCCATGTTCACAGTATGGATAAAAATAGGATAAAAAATATGGGCAGTAGAGATGCAATAACAATAAAATATACAGCACACAAAAATACATATAGATATTCAAGAAGCATTTATAGCCAAATAAAATACCATGCATTGCATTCCATTCAGATTCTTTTCAATATCAACCTGATTATTTCAGCCTCATGGGTATTTGAGAAAAATAATGAATGTTTTATTCTGGTTCAATAGACACATATCATGCTGGCAAGATAGTTAAATCTAAAGTCAGAAAGAAATACAGTCTCGCTCCTACCAGGGAAACAACGGGTAGGCTGACTGGAGAGTCTCACTTCTCCTTCTGTTATCCCAGAGCCAATCCACCCAGTCTATCCCTATATCTGCAAAAGAACATCTGAGACAGCCTCTCCCCTGCATCATCTTTACAAAGCCCCACTAATCTTGCTTTCCCAGGCACCCTCCCCTCACTTGTGCCAGGCTTCAGTTCAAACAGTCTGTCCTTCCTGATGCACAGGTCACTCCTGCCAGGGGAGGCAAATTTGCACCTCTCTCATGGTTCTTCCAGATCAAATCCTCCAAAATAGTGAAGCCGGGCAGTGGTTGCTTTCTCCTTTAATACAACCAGCACTTGGGAGGCAGAGGCAGTCAGATCTCTGAGTTCAAGACCAGGCTGGTCTACAGAGCTAGTTCTCCATCAGCCAGAGCTACACAGAGAAACTGTGTTTGCAAAGAACAAAAAAAAAGGGGGGGGGGATAAAATGATTCTTAATGATAGATCAGTGTTTCATTTAGCCTTCATTCATTAGAGGAGTTTCATCCTGCAGCAGATAGGAAGAAATACAAAGATGCACAGCCAGACATTAAAGAGAGAGAGGAGAGAGAGAGAGAGAGAGAGAGAGAGAGAGAGAGAGAGAGAGAGAGAGAGAGAGAGAGACCTTGGACACACCACTATAAATGTGATTTCTCCACCAGATTTCTCCCCTCAGAATTCAGGGAACCCTGCAAAAGAGGGGGAAGAAAGAGTGTAAGAGCCAGAGGAGATGGAGGCCATCAAGGAAACAAGCCTTACAAATACAACAGAACCTACACACATGGACTCACAGAGACAGGGCCTGCACGAGTCTGCACCAGGTCCTCTGCATATGAATTGTGGCTTCCAGCTTAGTGTTTTTGTGGTACTCCTGAGTGTGTGAACACATAGGTCTCTGATTTTGATTCCTGTGTCATCTTTTGGACTTTCTTATTTGTCTTGGTTTGCCTTATTCAACTTTAACCTTATGGCCTTCTGTTTTACCTGATTATATTTGACTTTATGTCTTGTTGTTACCTCTTTTAGAAAGGTAGAAGGAAATACAGTCTAAAATTCAGCTGCTAACCACCCCTCCTTTTTCTCCTCTTTCAAAAATAATTTATTTCTCTAATTTTAGCATTTATTTATTTATCCACTTATTTATTTATTTACTTATTTATTGTGTGTGTGTGTGTTTGTGTGTGCATGTGTATAGGAACATTGGAGTAGAAGTCACAAGACAACTTTCAGGAGTTGGTTCTTTCCTTACACTATGTAAGTTTCAAGAAATCAGATTCAGGTCATCAAGCATCTCAACAAGTGCCTTTACAACTGCCCATTTTATAATTTGGGTACAAATAAATATTTCTGTATATTTGTGTATATTTACTTTACACTGGTTCAATATTAATAACATACCATAACAGCTATTTATTTATCTTGTTAATAAATATTAACTAGCATTTACTAAACCAAATGCCCACTGGATCACAAGCATGAAAAAAACAGGTATGTAATCATACTTATTATTGAATAAATGAATGAATGAATAGCTCTCATATTTCCAGAAAATAGATTAATTTGCAATGTCAAATCTTAAGTGAGGCTACAAATTCTCAGAAATAAAATCATTACCTGTTCTCTCTCATATGTGGAATCTGGCAAGCAATACACTTATACATGTAGACAAATATACATGTGAGTACAAAATAACATTAGAACTGAGAACAAGAAAAATTTACTATGAGGTGATGGAGAGACTGAATTCACTTAACGGACATGAGTTATCGAAGAGGATATAAAGCTAATTACTTACCTTGCTCCAACTCTTTCACATGTCTGTCTTTTAGTAGAAGATATCTGCATAAAGATCATCTGATAGTAAAATGTAAAGTCCAATTTAAAGCTACCATGTTTTCATCCCAAATGACTATTCTAAATTCTAACTGCATCAAGGTCTACTGTGGTGTACAGCCTTTGGATCTGGCTATTTTGCTATGCAATATGTTTTTGTCAGGTGCTTTTTAACTAATAAATCTGATACTATTTTTAAGAGCTCATAAAGTGCATAAATATTAACAAACTGCTTTTCCAGATTTGTTTGATACCTCTACAATAATATTTTCATTTTACATCCAGAATTTGTTGGTCTTTTAGTCTATGAGATAAATTGTCTCTCCACCTATATGGGAGAATGAACATGTGCATAAACTGGTCCTCATAGTACTGGCTCAGGAGCTCATGTTCCTTTATCAGGGACACAGACACATTGCTCTGTATAGATGCTTTTGTTTGAAGCTACAACATCTCATGGCATTGAGGGCCACCAGGGTAATACCAGTGTAAACATAAAAAGCTGTTTCCTGCTGTACCTTGAATAATAGACTCTCCAAGCATCTACTTCCATCTCCCACCAAGTCAAATCCATGTAATTCTAGAAATCCACTGAGCCTTGTTATATCTCTGCTGCCCTGGACTTCCTCTACCCTCTGTCACGAAGTCCCCACTAATCACCTATCATGCCCACTAAGAAACAAGTGACAAAGGGTAGGAGAAAGCAATTTCTTTTGTTGTTTTATTTTACTTCTTAAGCTGCAAATCAGTAGCTGTTACTATTAGATCTTACCTTCCCTAGAGAAGCTAAATCAAAGATAATTCTCAAAAGATGTGAGAAGTCAAAAACAAATTAAGATGCCAAGGAAAACATCCATTCTATATATTAAAGACTAGGAACTTATTAAATCAAAATTATCTATAATAAAATAATCACATTCAAATAGAAGTTAAGTATTCAAATATTTGGTCTTGACACTAAAATTAATGAAATATCAACACTGTATTATTGAGTATATTTTCAGTAACTATAGATTATATGGCAAAGATCCAAGCAGAAAAATTAAATAGCATATGGAACAAGTGGCTACTAAGCAAGAAAATTACAACTCCAAGGAAGACTCAAATGCATATTCTAGAAATCAAAACAATATGCCAGAAATGAAGAGTGTCTTTGATTGGTCCCCCAGATTATATAACGTAGTGACTGAAAACTCGATAAGGAAAGACTTTCTGAACTGAAATTGAGAGGGAAAAATGGAATGAAAGGAGAATGTAAAAGTTAAGTCTATGACTGTATGTATCTATCCATATACTATGTAGCATATGTATGCTTAGAATTTCAGCTGAAGAAAAGGAAAAGACACCAAATAATACCTTATTTGCATATTAAAAGCTGAGAATTTTCCACAATAAGTTAAAGACAAAACCATAAATATAAGAAGATCAGAAAATGTATAGCCTGATTAATGTCAAAACTCTTCCCAGGCACTTTCATTGAATCTGCATAAAAATGTTCGAAAAATTAAGAGAAAATTAGTTTACACACAAAGCATTAAAAATATTTCACCGTTGTATAAAACACAGTGAAAACAAAGCACAGAATAAAGAACCTTTTGGTTAGATAGTCCAGAATAACTGTCACTCCATGGGCCAGTGTGGGATTTCTTAAACTAAAACCTGATTCTGAACTCTTAGTAGCTCACTTCATGGAATTAACAAGTCTTCAAAAATTAGTTACTTTTTATGTAAAAGTATAACACTAGTGGGCCTATGAGCTCGCTGTAAAATTAGATTTAAGAAGTAACCTTTGTTTTTTATTGCAGACTAATATAATAGCAACTTTAGAAAGTCCATGGTTTATGTGCACACTTGGAGGCATAACTCTGTTCTTCCCTACCAGTATCAAACTAGAGGGATTTCTACAGTGACAACTGCACTCTAATTATCCAGAATTTCCATGTGTTTATCCTCCTCCAATGTACAAATGTGTGTATGCATATATATGCATGCTACTGCACACGGACATAAACACAGACAGACCGACACACACAGACACATATAAATAAGTCTTTTACGATAGCATTTTCAAACAGATCCCTGTGGTACAGCTAAGTACCACAAGGACATGTGTTCAACTATGTTTATAGCAGCTTTGTTTGTCATAGCCAGAACCTGGAAACAACCTAAATGCCCTTGACCAAAGAATGGATAAGGAAAATGTGGTATATTTACACAATGGAGTACTACACAACAGAAAAAAAAAAAACGACATCTTGAAATTTGCAGACAAATGGATAGATCTAGAAATCATCATATTGAGTGAGATAACCCAGACCCAGAAAGACAAATATCATATATACACTCTAATAAGTAGCTTTTAGACATAAATCAAAGAAAATCAGTCTACAATTCACAATCCCAGGGAACCTAGACAACAATGAGGACCCTGAGAGAAACATACATGGATCTAATATATATGGGAAGTAGAAAAAGACAAGATCTCCTGAGTAAATTGGAAGCATGGGGATCATGGAAGAGGGTTAAATGGGAAGGGAGAGGAAGGGAGGGGAACAGAGAAAAATGTATAGCTCAATAAAATCAATAAAAGAAATATAATAAAAAAAATAAAACACAGATTTTTGTCTATCACGGCCCATACTTTACTAATCTTGTCTTTGTTCATTTGGGACCCCTCTTTATTAAACAGCCTCTTCTCCCTTGTCTTTCACTTCCTTATTGATTTGTCTTTAATGAGTCAAGTTATTACTTAAAATTTGGGGCACTAATTTTCCAAAGTGTGTCACTAACTCATCATTTTAATTTGAAACATAAATTCTACTTATATAATAGAACATTGAGACAAATGTGACTCACACACTTCTTGGAGTATTGTCCATTTTTATTTACTTATCCTGAATTTCTTTTCCAACCCTGAGAACAAAACAAATTAGCACAATCAAGTTTCCCACTACATCCATATTCATCTGGCTAGCAGAGGCGTATGCTCTGAGAATTTCAAAGTTGAAAAGATTGAAAGGGTTATTGACTCTAAGCCCCTTATTTCACACATGAAGAAACAAAGCCTCGAAGAAGTTAAAGGGCTTCTCAAGTTCACAAAAGAAGTTTACTCCAGAAACCTCTTCCTGGTGAAATTCTCCGGTTACATATATTCATACAGTTCTTTAAATTTCATTTAGCAAATATTGCAGCGGTCGGATCAATAAATCACCAGTAATTGATATTTAAACAAATTTAATAACAAAACCAGACTCACAAAACCAAGGTTCCAGCGAAGTGGCCAGCGGAAACAGGAGAGAGCGCGGAAGGGGCGCGCAGCAGAATATATCAGTAAACATACGCCTGAGGGCAGCCCGCCCCCAAGGGGAGGGCTTATCCCTACATCTCCCTCCTTTTGTCTAAATAAGACAGAACTAACCTAAATACAACTATAAACAATAATAATAAATAATAGATATAACAAACAATATTGAGAACAAAAGTTTTACCAGACATTCTATCTCAAGGAGTCTAAATAATGTAGAGAGTAATTACAATTATATAATCTTCAACTCCGTCAAAGATCCGAGAAGGGAATAAATATTACTTAACAAATGAGCGATATCCAAAGCGTGCCATAAATGACAGAGACAACAGACTACCTGGGCAATCACCCAAATTCTCGTTCGCAATGTTGAGTCAACCAACTTTGGCTAAGGCCTAGCATGACTGACATACCATTATCAAATGCAAGGAATTTTCTTAGAATTATCCTACCCTGTCTTGGCAAGATAAGAAAATCCTGTTTCATATCTTTGTCAGTAGATGAGGTATGGGCTTTTCTTAACCCAAAGGCCAATTCTGCCAAGAAGACAAACTCCCAGTGGAGTGTCTTTGGTGCTCAACGTTCTCTCGGGAGTAGAGTGGTGTCGCCAGGAGTAATTGTGTCTCGGCACAGAATTCTAGGTTAGCTTAAAGGCCATTTTCTACAGCTCTTTAAAGAGGCTGAAGATTATACTATCTATACTAAATATAATCTCTATGTATCTAGAATACCTTATTAACCTAAAAATAAACATGAACAACATAAAATTCTCAATACCTATCTAACTTGAAGACAAAAAAAAATAAACAACTGTGCAATACATGAAGACAATGATCTTCATCTGTAAACAATGTCATTACATATCAAATGTAAACAATGTTATTACATAAATAGTATCAGAGGTAGAAATGTACATTGTGATATGGTAGATGTATCAATACAATATAAGTATACTCTTATACAAAAATAGAGGTAGGAACACTCACATTCAATATTCAATATGTCAATATACAGGAAACAGTACCAATACAATTTTCTAAAAACAGTAACTCACAAATACCAATCATCCCATCAAACCAGTTAATCCCCCCTTTTTTTTTTTTTTAACATACCCCTAACTCCATAAAACATCTCCCCATCCCCTCAACCCCAAACCAACCACTAAAAGATGTCCCTAACCCTGAGGGCAAACTCTGTTGGGGGAGGGGACGCCGTCCTCTAAGATTGCTTCAAGCTGACATGGGGGCGATGTTCTCCTTAGGGGCTCCTGTGAAAGCAAATGATGGTAAAATTCCCAAATTAACCTTTGGCCTAAGAAAATTATAACTAGTCCCTGAGCGCTTTGAGAAGGTCCGGCCAGAGTGTCGTCAAAAAATGTGCACCATTCGAAATTGTCTTGTGCAGTTGGTACCAAAAAAAATTATTAGCACGTAGAAAAGAAAAAAAAAAAAAAAAAAATATATTCAATATATTCATGACGTCATAAAAACCAGGTTGAGTTGATGTTGTGGGGCCCCATCTTCATCCTGGAAACTTCAAAAATTACTGTAGGAAAATTTGTTGCTTGTTATGGGAAATTTAGACACTAACAACAAGGACATATACTGACATATAAAGAAAGACACAGATACGAGGAAAAGCAAAAACAAAAAACAAAAAACATATATACATAAATATATAAAAAATCAATACTTACGGTATGTATATAATGTTAGTTGATCCTTAGTAGGTCGTAACTATTATCCATCCATCAGTAATTAAATATTCAGGGTCCCTTAAAGTCTTTGAAGATCAATATTTTCCTGTGGAGATAAGAAAAGAACCCTGCCCCCAACCTATCTGTATTCCTTACCATCAGTATGCTCGCCAACCTTGTGAAAGAATTGTTATTTATCTTTTCCAAATGGCTTTTCTTCTTCATACCGAACCTTTATTAGTTTTGTCGGTATCCACAATTGTTCCTCACCTGTGGAGATAAGAGCAAAACCCCTTCCCCAACGCAGCACATCTCCTGGTTTCCATTGTGAGGTCAGCACATCCTTGAAATAAACTGGTTGATTTAGTTCAGTAGACTTTTCCATTATCCAATGTCTTTCTGCAGCCGTTGTCCCCTTCTCATTAGCGTTAAGAAAATTCAAGGTTAACAAAGCATTATGTAACCTATTTCTGGGGGTGTTTTCCACCCCTTTCTGTTTATTCAACATATCTTTTATAGTTCGATTTGATCTTTCTATGACTGCTTGACCTGTAGGATTGTATGGTATACCTGTAACATGCTTGATATTGTAATAGTCAAAAAACCGTTTCATTTTCCTAGAGGCATAAGCAGGACCATTGTCCGTCTTTATTTGTGTAGGTATACCCATGATAGCCATGACTTCTAATAAATGAGTGATTACTGAATCAGCTTTTTCTGAACTTAAAGCAGTTGCCCACTGAAAGCCTGAATAAGTGTCAATGGTGTGGTGAACATACTTCAATTTGCCAAATTCTGCAAAGTGGAACACATCCATCTGCCAGATTTCATTCCTATGGGTGCCCTTTGGATTAGCCCCTGCTGGCAGTGGCGTTTGGTTATAGAAAGAGCAAGTAGGGCATTTCTTTACAATCTCCTTAGCCTGTTGCCATGTAATAGAAAACTCTTTCTTCAAACCCTTGCTATTAACATGATGTTTTTTATGAAATTCAGAGGCTTGTAGCACACTACCAATCAATAACTGATCAATGTCTGCATTACCTTGTGCTAGAGGACCTGGCAGACCCGTATGGGATCGGATGTGTGTTATGTACATAGGGCAGAGCCTGTTCCTGATCAAATCTTGAACCTGGATAAACAATGAGGTTAGTTCTGTATCATCAGGTATAAATTCAGCAGTTTCAATATGTAAAATAACTCTTTCTGCGTATTGCGAATCAGTAACTATATTAATAGGTTCTCTAAAATCCCTTAGCACCATAAGAATGGCATATAATTCTGCCTTCTGGACAGAATCATAAGGACTTTGTTCCACCTTACCCAAGTCTTCCGATTTGTAACCTGCCTTCCCTGTTTTATTGGCATCAGTATAGAATGTACGGGCTCCAGTTATTGGAGCATCACGGACGATTCGAGGAAGGATCCATGAAGTTCTCTTTATGAAGTTAAGCCTCTTGCTTTTTGGATAATTGTTATTAATATCTCCCAAAAAACTAGCACAAGCTCTTTGCCATGGTTCATTATCTTCCCATAATTTCTTTAGTTCATCAGCAGTGAAAGGCACTATAATTTCTGCTGGGTCTATGCCTGCTAATTGACGAAGTCTCAGCTTTCCTTTTATAATTAACTCGGCGACTTTTTCCACATAAGTTTTCAGTTTTTTACTTGGTTTATGTGGTAAAAAGATCCATTCCAAGATAATATCATCTCTCTGCATTAAAATTCCTGTAGGAGAAATTTTGGATGGTAATATGACGAGAATACAATCGAGCTCTGGATTCACCCTGTCCACATGTGCCTGTTGTAATTTTTCCTCAATCATCGTCAGTTCCTTTTCTGCTTCAGCTGTTAATTCTCTGGGACTGTTTAAATCTTTATCACCTTCCAAGGTTTTGTTCAGATGAATTATTAGATCAGGTGTTATCCCAATAGTTGGTCGTAGACTGGAAATGTCTCCTAACAGTCTTTGAAAGTCATTAAGAGTCCGTAAGCGATCTCTCCTAATTTGTGCCTTTTGTGTCTTAATTTTTTGCAAACCTATTTTATAACCTAAATAATTAACAGAATCTCCCTTCTGTATCTTCTCAGGAGCAATTTGCAATCCCCATTTAGGTAAAAGTATCTTTATTTCTTCAAACAGTCTGTTCAAGGTATCCATGTTTGAATCGGATAACAAGATGTCGTCCATGTAGTGGAATATTATAGATTCAGGAAACTTCTTGCGTACTATTTGCAATGGTTGGTTCACAAAATATTGGCACAAGGAGGGGCTATTTAACATACCCTGGGGGAGGACGGCCCAGTGGTATCTCTTGGAAGGTTGAGAATTGTTGTAAGTAGGCACCGTGAAGGCAAATTTTTCTCTATCTTCTTTTTGTAAAGGTATGGTGAAAAAACAATCCTTTAAATCAATAACTATAAGAGGCCATCCTTTTGGTAATAAAGAGGGCAAAGGGATTCCAGATTGCAGAGGACCCATAGGTTGAATAACTTTGTTGATAGCTCTGAGATCTGTCACCATTCTCCATTTACCTGATTTTTTCTTAACCACAAATACAGGAGAATTCCAAGGACTGGTAGATTCCTCTATATGTCCAGCATCTAATTGCTCTTGTACCAGCTGTTCTAAAGCCTGTAACTTTTCCTCAGCTAGAGGCCATTGTTTTGTCCATATTGGTTTCTCAGTCAACCATTTTAGAGGCAATGCTGTTGGTATCTCTGAAGGAGTTTCAATTGTTTGTTCTTGTACGGCCCGAATGGCCGGTTTTCTCCGTTTGTAATATCTTTTAATATTATTCTCAGAAATATAGGCTCTAGAATTAGCAGGAATGTTAATTTGGGTATTCCATTGTTGTAATAGGTCACGACCCCATAAATTCATTGCAATACTGGCTACATATGGCCTTAATTTCCCTATTTGTCCCTCAGGCCCTATACATTCAACCCATCTCGTGCTCTGTCTTACTCGAGATAGGGTTCCAATTCCCAGGAACTGAACATTTACATTCTGAAGAGGCCAATATGGATGCCAAGATTCTGGGGTAATGATACTTACATCAGCACCTGTGTCCAGCAGGCCAGTAATAAAAATGCCATTTACACACACTTTCAGCTTAGGTCTTTGATCATTTATAGAAGTTTGCCAAAACACACGTAACTCATCTTTCTGCTCATTATCGTTTGTAACAGTAGGCATGAGGTTTCCTAATTGTCCTGACGAGGCACGTTCTCTGCAGAAACTGGAAATGACTGGACCATGTTTGCCATGGGGGCCTGTGAGGCCCCCCCTCTCACGTTTCCCGTCTGTATCAGGTTTCCTTGTCTATCTCTTGTAGATCTACACTCATTCGTCCAATGTCTACCCTTTCCACATCTTCTACATAAACCTGAAGGCTGAGTCCTTCTATTTCTGTTATTTCTAGAAGACGCATTATTATTGTTTCTGAAGGTCCGTTGTTTACAATTCCTTCTCATATGACCCATTTTGCCACAATTAAAACATTTGGTATTCTGATGTCTCCTTTTACCATTGGAAATTGCTTCCTCTACCCATGCTTCAGTGCCATAATCAAATGTATCAACATCCAGTGTATGCAAGACCCATTCTTCCAAGGGTGCTGATCTGAACCTTAAAGGCCCCAAAATCTTTTTGCATTCCACATTTGCATTTTCATAAGCCAAAGACTCAATCATTATACGTCTTGTGTCAGGGTCAGGTATCCCTATTTGTACAGCCTTAGTAAGTCTTTGTAAAAAATCACTAAAGGGTTCTCTCTGACCTTGTTTAATCGTAACAAATGATTCCATTCTCTGTCCTGGGTCTTGTACCCTGTCCCAAGCCCTTAAGGCTGCTGTAGTGCATATGGAGAGTATGCTTTCATCCAAATTAGCTTGTTCCTGAGGATCGGAAAAGAGTCCTTCACCTAGAATTTTATCTAGGGAGATGTCACTTCCCTTCGCCTTTTCTTGCTGTTCTAAAAGTCTAGCCTCTTGCCTGAATAAGCATTTCCATCTTAAATGCGTCCCACTCTCAAGGACTGCAGAGGTCATCTGGGTCCAGTCTAAAGGCGTTGGTCTGCTCATTATGGCCCAAGATTTTAGCATCTCTTTAACAAAAGAGGAGTGCATCCCGAAAGCCGTGACAGCCTGTTTAATTTCTTTGAGATCATTTATACGGACAGGCTCCCATGTATCTTCCTTAAGGATCCTAGGGTTTTTGGAACCAATCACCTTCTCTGTCGTTATTACTGGAAAGGCAGGTAGAGGTGTAGATAGAGATTTGTGGAAATTGTCCCGGAGGGATTTACCCACAGATGTAGTTAAAACTTTCCTTTCTACCGTTTGTTCTTCCTCATCAGAATCAGAATTTAGAAATTCCTCAATCTTTTCAATTCTATTCACCATTGCCTTCTGCAATGTCTGTATCTCCTGTCCAGAATTATGTTCCAAAGCCCTCATTGAGGATTCTAAAGTATGAAGTTTGTCCGTTAGAGATAAGTTCTCATCTTTGGACATGATTTTTATGGCATAAACCGTGCCTTCTTGTATTGACAATCTTTCCACCACTCTGTCATAAGCTTTAGACAAAAGTTGATTTTCCCATTCAACCGATTTAATTCTCTGAGATAATGTTTCAGTCCCTTCAGAAAGTGACTGATGAAATTTACGATTTAAATCAGCTGTTCCTTCTTCCATAATAATAAATTTCTCCTTAATATCAGCCTGAACCTTTTCTAAGTTTTTTTCAGTCACCATTGTCTTGTTAAACAAAGTTCTGTTCTCTTCCTGTAGAACTTTAAACTGATTCATGAGAAGATCATTGTCATGCTTAATCGTTTGTAGATGTTCAACCTCTGCCTTAAGAATCCTGGATTCATCTCCAATAGTTTTTAGATGTTCAACCTCTGCCTTAAGAATCCTGGATTCGTCTCTTAAAGACTCTATCAGACTTTTGTTGTCAAACCACTTAAGACCAAGGAAAACTACTAATCCCAGAAGGATCCATAGATGTGGGGTGCTAGACACCTCTTGTAGGATCTCCCACATGGCACACTCAAAAAGGTTATGGAAGTTGGAAGAGGTGATATTATCAGACATTTTATTTATAAAAGGAAAAAAAATTTTTTACCTGTAATGACTGGTTCCTGCCAGAGGTGGCGAAAGAGTCCACTTGAATCCACGTGGAGAATTGATCTGAAATGAACCTCAAGACTGAAATTTATACAAATGACCCCTTGGGGCCCAATGTGGCGGTTTGTGTTGTAAAACCGCAAATATTTAAGCTTCCCTGTTCAGTTCCAAACGTCAAGGCAGAGAGGGAGGGGTTAAGTCCTCTGCTCTGCGAGAGGAACACAAAGAGCTGCCTGCAAGCCGCAGTGGGGGAGGTGCGCGGAAGCGAACAAAGCCGTCCCTGCTGACCTAAATCGGGCGGGCGGGCAGGAGCGGGCGGGCGGGCAGGAGCGGGCGGGCGGGGTGGCGATCGCTGAAGTGGCTAATGGCAGGCAGACGGGACTCTGTGGCGATCGCATTCGGTGCCGCGTTCGCGTCCCGAGCCGCGCCGCTGCGGGCGGGGAAATCGGCAGCCTGTGTGCCTGACCTGCTGCGGACACAGCGGGTCTAAGGAGCGGGTGCTGGGCCCCACGATGGGCGGCCAACTGCAGCGGTCGGATCAATAAATCACCAGTAATTGATATTTAAACAAATTTAATAACAAAACCAGACTCACAAAACCAAGGTTCCAGCGAAGTGGCCAGCGGAAACAGGAGAGAGCGCGGAAGGGGCGCGCAGCAGAATATATCAGTAAACATACGCCTGAGGGCAGCCCGCCCCCAAGGGGAGGGCTTATCCCTACAAAATATCATCATGTAAGTCAGTCAAATCAAGTGTAGGCATTTATTGTTATGCAAATAATCAAGATAAGGTGAAATAAGATAAAGCAGTAACATGACAAGATAGTATTTACATGGCTATATTTATATAAAATCCACACTATTATGACAGATAAAAACTCATTTTCAGATTACATTATTGGCATAAAAGCTAAATTCCAAGTATTCAGAACTTCAATTTTTTCTTGTTTGGGTTTTTTTTTTTTTGTGTGTGTGTGTTTATTTTTTTTTACCGATTTCACAAAGAACAGAAAAAATCATATTTCAGTTCTGTCGAAGACATACTAAAATATATTAAAAGTTCAGCAAATCAAATAACATCTGGTATCTCTGGTCAATCATGGGTTTATGTCATACTGATATGTATGATAAGAGCACAGTGCCCTCCCCTTCTTATCTGCAGAGAATAGCCCCAAATGTCCAAATGTTGACAAGTGCTGGACTGCATGCACATGTGCAATTTCAATCATATATCATCTATTCATCTGTTTATATAATTATATGTATGTGTACATATATACCTTATACGTAATTTTGATTTATTTATATTTTTTCAGGTGAATGTATTCCACATGTGTTTGTGTAGCCATCAAAGACAGAAAAGGGTATTGGTTTTCCTGGCTATAGCCCTACATAGATGCTGAGAAATAACTTGGTCATCTAGACCAGTAAGTACTGTCAACCACTGACTTATCCCTAAAAAGCCACACTGTTCACGGAGTGAACACTGTGTTCTTGTGTGGTCTAGTCAGTTTCACAGTTTCTAACCCATATTGACTTCAGATCAACTAAATTGCCATTTTTTTCTATCAGAAATTTGTACACTAAAAAAAAACCCATAAAAGTATCTAATTTAACATACTTAAACATCAGAGCCTTGGCTAGGTTTTTTAAACAGTTGACACAGTATTCATGCCAGAAGGTGGCACCGGAGCTCGCAACTTCAAAACCCCTCTATTAATAAATGCATAAGATTATTCTATAGTTAGAACTCCAGGTGTAGGGAAACTAAGTTGCAAAAAGTGGATTAGCATGATAAGAACATGCTATCCATTTAAAAGTGAGCAGAACACAGGTTAGAAATAGTCTTTCTGATTTCACATCTGTCACTCAAGAACGTCTATAGCGTTCTCCTTGTTAGGACTCTAGATGTTTACATGTATTACAATACCTCAGAAAAAATGTTTTTTTTTTTTAAGCCAAATGATACTTCATGGGTGAATGGAAAGTGTGACATTCCCCTCTCTATGAAACATCTGTCTAACATTAAGCAGTTTACCTTTACATGGTGAAAGGAACATTTAGTTCATCCTGTCCCTTAGGATAAGAAAGGAAGAAGAGATGCTGAGAATGAAGCTAGAGAAGAAAAGAGTGTCACATGTGAAAAGTTGAAGGAAAGGTTCTAGTGGTAATAGGACACTAGGGAAGGAGCAGGAAGAGCGGAAGGAAGGGAGTTGAAGGGTAAGGAAAACAAGATCATCGAATTGTGGTGCACTGAGACGAGAACTAGCTCACCTGGTCGAGGCAATTGCTGCCAAGCCTGATGACGTAGGTTCAGTCCTTGGGTCCCACTTGTTAGAAGGAAAGAACCAGCTTCAGATAGTGGTCCTCTGGTCTGAAAGAAAACAACAAGCAGCAAAGTGTATTAAAAGTACAGTGTCTTAGAAAACTGGGAGAAAGTAAAGCAGTGGACCTTTTCCATCAGGCTTTACTATTGCTTACCCCACACCATACAAAAGGCCTACAGTGCGAAGAACTGAGAAGGAAGCTTTCTATTGGGAACCGTAGCTAAGTGCCTCAACATCTCCAAGGATAAATTTCTGCAGGCTGCTATAAACCTTCCGCTTAACAATGTTGCCTTTGTTGGCATTCTCAGACTAATCCAGTTGTGTTTGTTGTATATTGTTAAGTACCTGTTCTGATGATTGACAATTATGTGCTTTATCTATCTGCTGTTTCTGTTTATATGTCATTTGCTATTTGTTCTTTTATGCTTGTTTGATACTTAACAAATTTGTTCGTTAGAAATGACAAGTATTGTTATAGTAGATCTTTCTCTGGAGTATAGGGAACAGAACTACAGCTTATCACTAGGTTGCGTGCCAAGTCTCAAGGTGTTCCATTATGTCTAGGAGAGAGAGAGAAAAGAGAGAGAAGGATGAGGGGAGAGAGAGAGAGAGAGAGAGAGAGAGAGAGAGAGAGAGAGAGAAAGGAATGAAAACTGAAAGGAAAATTTGTAAAACTCCAAATATGCCATTTGCCCTAAGAAAATTCTGTGTTACAAAAGGTATATCCAACTTATCTACTTTAGTTCTTTTTGTCGTTGTTGTTAGCTTAACACAACCTGTGTGAAGAGAAAGTGCAGTTTGAAGAAATGTCTCCATCAGATTGTAGGCAAAGTCTGGCGTTTTCTTTATTGATCATGGAATGTGATTGTTCCCAGTCCACTCAAGTCAGTGCCACCCCTGGGCAGGTGCTCCAGAGTTGTATGAGAAAGCAAACTAAACGTCAAAGGGAATGAGAAGCAATGCCGTGTGCAGCATTCCTTCACGGTTTCTGCTTCCATTCCTGATTCCAGGTTATTGCTTGGCTTTACTGATGAAAGACTGCATTCCATAGGCCAAATAAAACTTTCCCTTCTAAATTGATTTTGTTCTATATTTTATCACGGAAATAGAAAGCAAACTAAGATGCATCCTTAAAAGCAGAAACATATTGTATCAATAAAGAATGCAATTGCATTTTTAAAATGTCCTGAAGAAATTATTCTTTTTTTTAAAAAAAAAGATTTTATTTTTAAAACAATCTTATTTTACTTACCAATCCCTGTTCCCTCTCTCTCCCATGTCTTCCCTCTCCCCCCACATTCTCCCCACCCCATTCCCATCTACTTTTCAGACAGGGAGAAGCCTCCCATGGGGAGTCAACAAGGTCTGTCACATCACTTGAGGCAGAGCCAAGGCCCTCCCGGTTGTACCTAGACTAAGCAAGGTATTCCTCTATAGTGAATGGCTCCAAAAAACAAGTTCATGCACCAGGAATAACCACTGATTCCACTGCTAGTGACCCCAAGACATAAAGTAAAACCTACAGACCACAACCTTTGAGAGGACAGGAAACAAGGAAAACCCTAAAAGAGACAGAAATGGATCCTCGCCCCCCCCAACCCTGAAGGGGAAGTATACATGATCTCTTTAGTAAAATGGCTGTTCAGCATGAAGTCACTGGCTAGAGGAGGGTGATGGGGGAGCTGGAAGAGGAGAAGTGGAGTTGGGAGGGGAATATGAGGGATCAGGAAGGCTGAGTTGGGTAAAGGAGAGAAATGGAGAACAAGGAAGGAGATACCTTGAAAGACGGAGCCATTGTGGAGTTAGAAAAATTATTCATTAAATCTTTCTGCAACTGTTAATTTTGTGGTTGATCATTTTAACTTAAAATTTTTACTCATGTATAAATAATTGAATTTCAAATCCTAGTCAGTAACATTAAGACTTCTTCGGCCTCAGCTTCTTATTCCTAGCATTTACAGTTTATTTTCATAATTTTTCATATTTGATAAACACATGCATAGGAGAGAATAGTTTTTATTCCATAAATTCTGAAGTTTTCTGAAATTCTGACCCTTGGAACAAAAGTGGTAAAATATTCACCTATGACAAATTTGGAATGCGTGAAGATTGTCAGGGACGATGACTTCAAGGAAGATGGACATGAATGGACATGAGCATTGTTCTTTTCTCAACAGTACATACTGGCTGTCAATATCGCCTAGACATCTGCTTACCATTATCCTGTCCACTGACATTTGTCTAACGAGAGCTGCATTAGGGCACCAACCGCTGCTTCATGATGACATTCATCAGAAACAATGGAAAAAGTTTGCTCATTTAATGAAACATGGTAGTTCTTTGAAGTCTATGTCTGATTATTGAAGAGGAGACAAGAGAGGAAGTCTTATGATTTTGTTTTCATTTAGCTTTATTTTCACATCCCTAATAACTTCTAAATTGTTAAATGTCTGTGGAAAATTTTGCTTAAAATTTTTGGGAAGCAAAATTCAAGTTGGTTGATAAAATTAAAACACCTTAGAGTCACTCATACCATTTTTCAGTATTTCATAAACACAGATGTTGAAATTATTGTAACACATAATGTATCTTTCCATATAGGTTATAATAAGAAATGTCCATTTCAATTCAAATCAGAATAATAGGCTCTTGAATAATGAGCATGGTCAATTTAAAATGACCTTTATAGAAAATGATTTTAGGTAATCAATAGTAATTTGGGAAAATAATTCCATTTATGCCTCTTACAAGGAAATATTCATGCTAGCCTTTATTATTTGGTCTTTATTATTTGGTGTTGTTACCAAGGAAATAATGTGAAAAGAATATATTTTTTCTATAAAATGTATAATTACTAAAATTGCTATAATTGTACTTACCTTTTTGTTCTTTGTTGCTTTTGCTAAGATAAGCAAACTGGCCAAAGATATATAATTAAACAGAATAATTAGCATATATGTAGGTGTGCTAAATTAAATTTTTAAAATAAAACTTATTTATGACTTTTATTCTTATGCATCTTTATGTATTTTATATCCTCTCTAACTATTGGAATTTTCATAGACTACACATAGACCTCATTTTAAGATGTTGGAAAATTCAAGCCAGTAGTTTCAGCATTTCTAGGCCCCAGACTGGCCTATGCAATCCCAATGAATGCCTTCAAGCCCTGACCAGAAAGAACTACCTACCACTCAAAGCCATTTTCTGTGACTCGAAGCACCCTCCCTGTGAGTAGCCACAAGACTTGAAGTATTAAGCAGAGCATGAATTGCTAAAGGAAACATTTGGTGATGCGAGAGAGATACAAGTGCAGTAAAATATGGATGGGAATGGGACAGAAAAAGAAACAGAAAGGGAAAAACTAAAATGTTCAAGGCAAATATTTTAATCATACTCCATTACAGGTTTCACTTACCCATCACATTACTGTAATGAAATTTTTGAAATTGATTGAAAATGGTAATAAGCCAGAGCTGAATACATTTTATTAGAAAATGTAATTCAAGCAAGAAAAACAATGTTTGCATGATTTTCTTTTATATTTCAGAATAAGTCCACAGTCAATTCAATGGAAATTCAATTCCCTGGTGAGGCCAGAGCTGCCTAACAGCATTAAAGAAAGCAGCCTGAAAGTGGTTGGCCTATTACTTAAAGAGGAGATGGGAGGAAGTGAGCAGGTAGGCAAGCATGAGGTGGCTATTTGTCACATGTTCCATCCCTGTATAAGGTGTTTGTGAAATCAACATCAAGCCCAGTGACTTGTGCATAGCCAAGGCTTTCTGGCATTGACTGGTCCCTATGCCTGCTGAGCTAATCTCCAAATGTCCATTCTGCTACCCTTTCACCATAGCAACAAAGTAGTCTACTATTTTGATAAGTGGGTAGTCACACACTCAAAGCTACTGCTCTACATTTTTTATTTCCCAGTTTCTCACATTTTCGTCATGGCCATTGCAGTTTAATTTCAGCTTTCAGCAGCTGGTTTCAAGTGTTTCCATTTCTACTTTTTTTCCCCTCCAGTAAAGATGTTAGTTATGCATAGAAGTCTCCTGCTTAAACACAGGTTATAGAAAATTAATTAAATAGTTCCCAGAGAACTTATGCTTGGAGAAGCTTGGAAACGTCTAGTGGCGCTGCCCTGCCTTTATCTGGTTTTCATTTTGAGTGAAATCTTCCTTTGTGGCTAGCAGGCATTCAAAACTGCGACTCACTTCAAGCTCAGACACACTGGCATTGTTCAGAACTGGTCTGAGAAGCAGCAACAGAACAAATGAATATTGTCAGGCCAACAAGCAAATGTGAAAACCAGAAGAACAGATACTTTTGTGTGAATCACCTACTAGAGTTTTGTTTTATTCTTAAATACAACTGAGTAGAAGCACAAGACTTTTACTGGTAAATAGGTACTAATTCATTTTTGTTGGAGATTTTTTTTAAAAGATATGATCAATATTGAGTTATAAGTACATTGATACATTTCAGAAGGAGTCAAGAGTGCATTTCTTGTCACAGATTTTATCTATAGACAAATCTCCTTTTGTAGTTTGGTGATAATAATTATATTATTGTCTGTAATAATCAAAATTGCAAAAATTTAAAATAAAGCTAATCTGTACTATGACAATTAGTTCAACTAGTTTTTCATGACAATTATTATGCAAAAACAAGAGAAAATAAAAATGTATTGCACTATATAGCCCCCACACTCTGACTTAAATAAAGAAGTTTTTTTTAAAGAAAATAAGTAATAAAAACAAAATAATTTACCCATACTAGGGTTTTTTCTGTTCTTGTGTTATTCAGGCTTCCATATCAATAGCACATCTCTGATTGCAAATAAAAATAATGTTTCTCTTTGGAAAATTCATATAAAAAAATTCAACCCAGGGAAATTTAAATGAACAATTGTTTCTAAGAATCTGCAAACAAGTGATACCATATTTTGAATTCCTGACCAAATAAATCACTTGAGTTCCAGAAAAGTATATTACATCATATTGTATACTAATATATAAGCTTTTACAACACCAAATATATTTTAATAAAATAAATTATGTGTTCTTCACACACAAAAGTTGGAATGAAGATATAAGAGCACTATTATATAAACATTCTTTCTTTGACAAAGTATATCATAAAGCAACAATTAGTCTGCTAACTCCAAGCATTTGCACATAGCCCCTGGCTCTACTCAGAACTCTTGCCTGCATGCACGCTATGGCCGAGATTCTCAACCTTGACTGAACACGATAAGTACCCAGGGATCTCTTAAAAATCATGATGCCAATTAAATCTCTATCTTTGGGGAAATTACCCATGAGGCAGTGCTTAGAAAGATTTCCAGGTTATTGTAATAGGCAACCAGAGTAGAACATTACTTTATTATAAAATACCCTAAATGGATCATAACCAATGTCTTTCAGCTCTATCTTAATCCAAAGCAGATAGTTTCATCTATTGAGCACATCACTGGGGAACTCTAAAGAAAGGACAGTAGGGTAAGATGTATCAACTTTCTTTCTTATATTGCTCAAAAGCATCCCCCCATAAGGTTAGAGTGTGTGGCCATTTTCTTCTTAGTAAAATCCCAGAGAACTTTTGTTCTAACAAATACTCAGTAAGTTTTATAGTGCATACTCTTTATTGGGTACATAGTTATCTCTTGCCCACATTAAGTTGACTGTACTTTTGTAGAAATACTTTAATATTTATATCTCCACAAGACTGTAGTTGATTTCATTATGACCATTAATATTATACATTTCTATAAAGTAGTACAGTATATCGATGAATCTAATCTTTGCTGTGGAACAGTATAGAATCTCTCTCCTCTCTCTCTCTCTCTCTCTCTCTCTCTCTCTCTCTCTCTCTCTCTCTCTCTTCCTGTCACACACACACACACGCATATATAATTCAGTATCTCACCTTGTTATGCCATAGTCTCATATAAATTATTTTAAATGAAATCTACTATTTTGTTTTTGGCTATGAAAACATGCAAAACGACCACACTAAAAACTAAGCAAATATATGGACTTTCAAATGTAAAAAATTTCTAAACCATGTTTTTATACATCTACACACACACACACACAAATATATATAATATTTAAATGCCTGTCATGAAAAAGTCAATTTACTAGATGTTAATAATTGTCTCATCCCATATAGTGATTTTATTACATTTTCCAGAGAGATATGTTTACTATAACATATAGAATAGCAGGTGTAGGTATGAACGAGAATCCACTTGAAGTGACTCACGTGAACACAATAAAGGACAGGTTTCGGGAGAGGCCATCTTCCAGTTAGAAACCCAGACAGCTAGGCAGCACAGCAGAGTGAGGAGTTCTGAAGTTTATGTTGAATCTCAGTCTCATCACAAGGGGATGAGAATGTAGGAGTAAACACGGTAAGACCCAGAGCCCTCTTGCCAAAAATCTTCAAGTCTCGTGTCCAGGGAGGGGTATGCAGGGCAGAGACTGAGAAAAAGGATACTCAGTTGAGTAGTAGGTGCCTCCACACACTGAGGCAAAATCTTTCTCCTTCAGTCCTCAAACGCAAACATCAGTCTCTTTAGGAAATATCCTTGAAGACATACTCAGGAATAATTACATGCCATCTGTCTAGGTATTCCTTAATCTAGCAAAAGGGACACTTCAAAATTAAGTACCACAGAATTAAGTACCACAGAATTAAGTACCACAGCGCTTAAATTCTATGACAGAAAATGGCAGTGCCATTTTACTTGTTAATCATTATTAATCACATGGAAAAATTAAGAGACAGTGAAAGGGCTGTTCTGTGAATGACTTTTTACAGGGAGGGAGAGCATATAATAAATCCAATCAAGTAAAGTTGGAATTAACAGAAGAGTAGTCGTAGGGGCAAGATATCTAGGTCTTATAAAGACCTGCTCTTTGAACAACATCTAGAATCTAAGGAAACAAAGAATCCACTAGAAGTTGCGTTACGCATGCTATTGAAGGAGAATTGTAATCACCAGTCTTAATCAGCTCAAATCCTATGAGCTACAGTAATAATGGGGTGGTAAGACACACCCACTTGTGTAATATTGGCGGTAACAACATGGATATAGCCAAGCACTTTCTGGTTGGATTTAAGTCCAGTTCCACAAGATGAAACAGTACCTGACAACATTATTGGGCCAAGCATGTGTAGTCAGACAGGTCATAGTTTCTAGGGGAGAAACTACTATTATTCTACTAACTGAGCATAATACTGATTGATCATTATATCCACAGACTATTCTCCACTTCTCTATTGCAACAAATGTTTACTAATATAGAGACCCACAAGTGTCCAAATTGCTTGGAAAAGTACTGCACAATGTTCAAACTAAATGAAACATGAATACCATACACCCTCCTCTAAGGCTTCGGGATCATTATGGAAAAGGGGCATCAGGAATGTAAGAGCTAATGACAGTGGTTGGACTACAGTAGCTTCTGAACACAGCAAGGAATGTTGGTAATAATATGTTTAAAATTACTGTGAATTAGTTCAGCAACCCAATTATTTTCTTTCCATTTTTTTATTTAGAATTTTTCTTTCATTTTATATGCCAACCCCAATTCCCCTTCCCTCTCGTACTGCTCCCCCTAACTAACCTCCATTCCACCCCCATCCACTTCTCAGAGATGGTAAGGCCTCCCTGGATGGTCAGTGAAGTGTGGCATACCACGCTGAGGCAGGACCAAGTCCCTACTCCCTGAATCAAGCCTAAACAGGGTATCCCACCATAGAGAATGAACAGCCCAATTATGTATCAAAGTCAGTTATATTATCAGAGTTATACGGACAGAAAAGACTATCCAAATCTTTGCTTTCTTTGGAGATGGAGATCACAGAAGCAAAAGGATTCAGACAGTTGGGAATTTGGGAATTTAAGGGAACTGCTTAAACCTCTGGGTCTTCACCTGAATTATGGTCTGCATGATGCTTCAATGTTAGCTAAGCAAATCCCAGTTTAAATGGATGACCTCTAGAAAGAAGAAAGCAAGGTAATATATGTGTTTCTTTTTAAATCACTTTTTAAATATATTTTTGGGAGAGCACATATCCCATGAGACAATAGGGCAGGTCTGGAGAGTTGGTTCCTTCTTTTAACCACATGGAACTTGGAGATTCAGCTCAAGTTTTCAGGCTTTATGGCCAGTGCCTCTACCTGCTGAGCCCATCTGCCTGGCCCTTGGCTTTCTTTAAATCATGGAATGGGGAATGATATGTTTTAGCAATAACCATAAGGTAATAAAATGGGATAAAGATATTTTGAGTGCCCAGAGGATAGTGATCAGGTATTAAATGTCATTCAGCAGCTGCATGGAGAATAAGCTATGGAGGGAAAATGAACGCAGAAATAACACTTGGCTGGGTATTATGTAGTTCAGATGAGAGATTGTGGTGACTAGAAAAATGACAAAAAAGAAGAAGAGGTATAGTCAGGATGCATTTTAATTTCCAAAGAGAGGATTTGTTGCTGAAATTGAAGCAAGCCGATGTAAGTAAGTAGAAGTAGGTGTATTCGCAAAATGAGTTTGTAACCGTAGGATGAATCTGTTCAAAATTACTGTCAGAAATTGAGGATATAGCAGTCCTTATATACAACCATGTCAATGTGGAACATTTGCGAACATGTGCTTTGTTGGCACTGTCTACTTACCACTGAGCATGACACATTGAATATAAAATTCTTAGGAAATTCACTAGTTTTTCCAGGAAGATAGCCTGAGCTTCACAGTAAGTTCCCCTAGGCCAGCCAGTCTAATAAGCAAGATCCTGTTTCTTTTTTATCTCATTCAAATTCTTTTTAATTTTTCAATTTTTATAATTAGACTATTCTTACATAATTGTCTCTTCTCATCTTTCCAGACCCTCCCTTAGTCTCTCACACTCACCCAAAATCTCATGGTCTCTATTTCTTTGATTATTAATGATATAAAATATCCTGGCTAGTTTTGTATCAACTGACAAAAGCAAAAGTCATTTGAAAGAAGTGGTCCTCAACAGAAAGAAAAAATAATGCCTCCATAATATGAGGTTATAGACAGGCAAGCCTTACGGAATTTTCTTTTATTTTTTTAGGGGGAGTTTATTATATGTTGGTCAACTACTCCTGAGCATGAGGCCTGCCCTGGAGTGGTCGATATAACCCAGTGCCACTCCACTGGAGACACTGATATTTCCCTTTCCTAGCAGGTATAAATGACAGTTTAGTTGTTAACCGTTACTCTAGTAGCTAGGTTTTCTTCCATCCACCCATTCACTGATTTAAAAAAAATAAATAAAAAAGAGAAAATATAATAAAATAAAAAAAAAAAACTAACACATTGAAGTTGGAGAGGACAAACCAATAAAAGAAAAAGAGTCCTGAGAGAGGGCACAAGTTTCAGAGATGCACTCATTCACACACTCAGGAATCCTGTAAAAACACTAAGGTGGACAGTATAAGGCATGCACAGATGACCTGCTAAGGATCCATACAGGCCCTGTGTATACTGCTTCCGCCTCTGTGAGTACATATGAGCTTTTCTCATCCTGGTTTAGAAGGTCTTATTTTCTTGGTGTTTTCATCCCCTTTGACTCTTACACGCTTTCTGCCTCCTCTTCTTCAGGCTTCCCTGAGAGTTCTGAGGGGAGGGATTTGATGAAGGCATCCCATTTAGGAAGGAGTGGTCCAGGGTCTCTCACTATCCCATTTGCTTCAGGAAGAAACTTCTCTGATGATGGCTAAACAAGACACTGATCTTTGTGCCAGAATACCAGTAGGTGTAAATTTTATTTACTACACTTCCCCCCCCCCTTTTTTTAGACCTGTATTATTTGGTTTTACCCTAGGTCCCTGGGCTATCTAGTTCCAGGCACTTAGTCACCTATGCAGTCAGTGTCAGTTACGGTTCCCATCTCATGGAATAGGACTTAAATTAAATCACGTGTTGTTGGTTGGTTACTCCCACAAGCTTTTTGCCCCTACTGCCTTAGCATAACTTACAGGTAGCATGCCATTGCACTTTTTTGGAGTTTTTTTTTATCCTTTTGTTTTTAATTGACACTGCCACAGTAGACTGTCATTGGATGCTGTGAATGACCGACAGAATTTAATCTTCTTTTGTTTCTAAGGGCTAGGGAGTCCTAGATCAAAGGTGCAGCAGATTTCACCTTTTGTTAAGGCCTCAAGTCTTACTGATGGCAATATCCTCCTTAACCACCCGGATGGTCTCTGTCAGTACATCACATGGAAAGAGAAAGAATGTGACCTCTGTTTGAAAACACTTCTGGCCCAGCACTAACTAGACTGGGGAAGGAAACACCCTAGTGAGCTTATGTAATTTCTAATAACATGTCTCATTCTGTATGTATATGTGGTGGCATTCACAAATTCACAGGAGGAGAATTTGAGAAGTAGGTTCTCCCTTTCTAACCATATGGGTTCCGTAATCACTCACTCAGGTCACCGAGTACAGTGGCAGGAACCTTTATATGATTGTCATCTTGCCTTCTCTTATGGAATGTTAACATTCTTCTTACTGACTTTCTCTCCTAAAGAAGCAAACTGTGAAATTTGAAGATTCAACATATGAATTTTGGAGACACAAGTAAGACAATGACATTTTTCAAATGATGAATGAAAAACAATTTCTGCTCCCACACAAGATACATTCACCAGTACAACATTGAGTCATGAGGATAATGTCAGCATTGTTCTCTTATTTAAGGCTGCCTTGACTTATCTTTGATGTTAGGTACAATTTACACTAGATGTTGTCCACAATGTGTTGGGCTGTAGGGAGACTGCACCTCCTATAGAGAAAAATATAACAGGCCTCTGCAAACATTTTAAAAATGATCGCAATTACTAAAGTTTTGGTTGGAAAGACACTGTGAGGCTGTGAAACCACCTAGTTTCTTAACAATGTATTTGCATGTCTTCTAAATATAATGTCTGTCAGAGTTAGTTTTCCTCCTCATCTAAGTATTTTGTTTCTTTTGGATTTGTTGTAGTTGCTAAAACTTCTAAAAATGTTACCCAGTAGTGATGAGGGTGACACTTTCTGCCTTGTTCTTTGCATCAGGGAAATGGTATCTAATTCATCACATTCATTAATGGCAATTAAATTTCCTTGTAAGTGTCTGTCATTAGGATACCAGATTTTCCATTTGGTCTTCATTTTTGGGGGAGTTTTAAAATCATGAATTGATTATGCGTTTTATTAATGTGATTTCTTCTCAGTGACTGTTACTTCATTACCTTTCTTATTTAACCTGTTTATTCAATAGTACATGTAAAATTACATAGATTTTTTTTCAAGTAGTGACTCCCGTATGTTCTCTTTGGATAATTATTTGACCTTGTCTGTAATTTTGCACAATTCGAATTTCATTATTATTACCATAATGAAAAGATCATAAAACATGATTAAAGTATTCTATCTTCTATTTCTAGAATGTTTGCAGATACAGAAACATTTAGAATGCATATTTTTAGAAATGATTTGTGTCTTTCCATTTTTAATTCATACATTTCATTTACTTTGTTGAATTTGTGATTATGGAGCTATTTCATGTATTTATTTGTTTCTTGCCTTTGAGATCAATAGCAATTTCTCTTTCCCAATTATCATATTGTTAATGTGTATATTTTAAAAAATTCTAGTTTGGAATTTGTCAATTAAATTGATATTTTTACATAAAAAGTTTTAGTTCATTAATTTTTGTTATTTTCTTTCTCCAACTGTATTGTTTTTACAATAATTACCATTTCTTACATTTTAAATGCAATTTCTACTGTTTTGATCAACATTCATTTGATTAAATTAGCTAATGGCTTAATATTTCTTTTTAAATATAGGCATATAGTATGCATATCCATTTAAGCATTACACAGTTTTATTGGGAGTGGAATTATTGAGGCAGGCTTACATGCTGAACTTGTTTGGAAGTCTCTTAAGTCACTGATGCTGTCTTTGTACAGATCATCCTCTTATATCCACTTATCATGTCTTATCAAATGCTGAAACTGCAGCCTAGGTATGAGTTACCTAAGAGAAACTGCATATTTAAATTTATTGTATTTTGTTAGCTTATTTAAATATTTAAAACCTTTTCCTTCTGGAACCCTCTATATCTGTTAAATATTTCAGAAACCCATTCTGTTTCAAAGTGTGTAGGTCAACATCCTTCACTTTTTGTCACTGTTTTGATTGTGTTTAATTTGATGCTTTAAAAATCTATTAATTTACAGAAGTTAAAACATCCGCACATTTAAGAGACAAGATTTGGACAACTCTAGGTTAAAAGCACCCAGAATATACCTCCCAGAGGACCACCTCTCACGGCTTCCACAGGTGCTAAGCAAGCTTCCAAAAGAAAAAAAAAAATCAATAGTCATGCATAGCCGTTAATTCTGAGAACCACAATAATGACTGGGAAAGTAAGATGCCATTAGTGGCACAATAGTGGGACTTGTGTCTTAGGAGTAGCTAACACCTGTCTAACTGAGCTTAAGGCTCACTCAATAGGAGGAAATTCATACCTTGTACTGTAAACCTAACCAATTACCCATTGATCCTAGACCAGAACTACTGGTACTTTCTCAGACCAATATAATTCCTAGCTGCATTCTAACTAATTATCCTTATACCCAAAGATAAGTATAACTCATCAAATCATATATTTTCTGCAGTAGAGACTGTTACAGAGGAGTCACAGTTGATGACTATACATCATACCGTGAATTAGTCAAACATAACTGATAAATATACACCAAAAACCATTACATCTAATGCTCCTGGAACCTCAGAGAAGTGTAGGGATAAGCCCTCCCCTTGGGGGCGGGCTGCCCTCAGGCGTATGTTTACTGATATATTGTGCGGGCAGAGGCTGCGCGCTCCCTTCCCTTCCTCTCCTGTTTCCGCTGGCTACTCCACTGGAACCTTGGTTTCGTGAGTCTGGTTTTGTTATTAAACTTGTTTAAATATCAATTACTGGTGATTTATTAATCCGACCGCTGCAGAGAAGAAGGAGAGGAAAGACTGTAAGAGGCAGAGGACCAAGAGGACTGCTGTGAGATGGTGTCTTTTCTTATGATAATAAAATTGTGGTCATGAAATTTCAACAATATGGTCATCTGAATAAGACCTGACCATTGACACAATCCGGTGAGATGCCAGTGTGCATGGGATGAACTTCAGAAGCACAATCCCTCTATGAACAGCTTTAGACAATTAACAAACATTATGAGAGATAGTCTGTCTTCTCAACTATAAAGAAATAAAAAACAACACTAATTGGACTCAGCAAATTATCTCTATCTTTATTTATATAAGATATATGTGTATATATATTCCATTTGTCTAGCTACCTACATGTCTATCTACATATGCAATAATAACAATTAACAACAAAAAGACCAATTTCCTAAGGACAGGGAAAACAAGGGAGGTGTTGAATTGAGAAGAGTGGTCACAGTGATACAAATAGAATATTAATGTAAGAAATTATCAAAATAATTTAGTTTAAATGAATACATATGGTTCAAGATCCATATATATGTTCTGTTAGCTTAGTGTTTCATAACCTCTATTAAATCATTTGATGTGGAGAGTCAGGGCTTCCATATAATCTTAGATTTCCTACCCTGTGCTTCTCTCTCTCTCTCTCTCTCTCTCTCTCTCTCTCTCTCTCTCTCTCTCTCTCTCTCTCTGTGTGTGTGTATGTGTGTGTGTGTGTGTGTGTGTGTGTGCAGGGCAGAGGTGTCTTCTTTATTGCTGTCTAAAATTCTTTGAGACAGGGTCTTTCCCACGATCTGCTATTAATTGGTCCAACAAGACTAGCTGTCCAGTGAGCTCCAGACTTCCTGGCAGTCTTCTCACTGGTCAAATTACAGGCACAAAACACCACTTCTGGGATCTGCATGGCTAATGGGGTTTCAAACACAGATACACATTCGTGAGCAACACTTTGCTTAGTCAGCTAACAACCCAGAGTGCATTTCTTTCCATTCAACTAATTCATTAAAGTCTGCAACTGTGCAATTTTTCTATTTACTTTCATGTCAAAAAAGGTTTAAATACACAATTCCTATCTGGAAAAGGTAAATGTAAAGTTTTTATTAGAAAATTCTACCTTTTGCTGGTGAGTAGTTCCCTTATTTATTCCCAACACTGTTTCATAGGGTGGAAATGAAGTCCTGAGTGAATGTTTACTATTTTACAGGGGCATTGCCATGTCAAGGACCCATGTACATGTCTCAGCCCCAGCAGATAGACTAGAAAGCCTTCTTAGGGTTAAGTAAGGCTCAGAGGAGTGAGAATGCTTTCCTCCAACCTTAGTTAAAATGTGGCCAGTGTATGAAAAGTGTCCAATGTAGCTTTCTGTTCTGGATGTTTAAAACTTGAATACTTCTCTCTTACAAGATTGGCTAAACCTATTTGTTCAATTGTATACTATAACACTGGCTTCTTCTTTAACCATGTGTAATAACACAGCCTCCTTGCTTTGCTTTGTGCAATAACACCTCCTTCCACTTCTACTGTATATCATATACATACGGATCTTCTGGTGTGCTGCGATTCCTCATTCTGGGTGATACTGTGCCACCCAATTCCTGATTATTTTTATAAGTGTGTCTTTTCTGATTCCATCCCCACCATGTAATAACATTGCAAAATAGCAACTGAATAGGTAGCTGAATGTGAACACTGACTATAGGGAGCACAAACTGAGCAGACAGGCAAATAGAAGTGTGCTAATAAAGGAAAAGGAAGAAGTAAAGAGAAAGGAAGAATCAAACGTAAAGAAAGAAATAAGGATGAAGAAAACAATAGAGGGCAGCACATTTTAATTCAGTAGGCATAAAAACATAATAAATTTGGAGACTTGAGAAAAAAGCTAAAAGGAGAGTAGATGAATGGCTGAGAGACCTAAGCATATTTCCATTTTTTCTTTCTTATTAATTATTTTCATGTTATATTTCATGAAAAACCACTGCATGGAAGTGGCAGATGCATGGTGGAGGAACTCTGTACGAGCTGTGGGTGGGTCTAACTGCTGGACAGTGTGTGGTGTGAGCAGATTCCCAGGGAACTGGTCTTTTCCAATGCCCATTATTGAGAGACTATCTAGCTAAAGCCTGGATCCCAAGTAAGGAGATGGTGACCTCAGCACCACAGTGACAGCAACTATATTCATACAGATAGAACCAGTCAGGGGATAAGGTGATTAGGACTATGCTTTACTATCTAGTGGCTTGATCACATTGTCACATACCAGATTACACTGATGACTTCCTCCATTTTGGGGTATCTAGTCCTAACCATCTGGTGTCCAAAATGGATGTCATTCAGTTTTCCAAGGCAAGTTACAGCCTTTTAATTTAGAAAGGATTTAATCTGTCTCATGGTCTCCCAACACATATGTGTGGCAGCAGCCTTTACAATGAAAGCTGATATAACTGGTAATTAATTGAGACCCATCTGATTTGAGCTTGGACCCACAATATGGTAGTGTGGATATGCCCCAATGTCAGCTCATCCTACATAAGAGAAAGGTTTGTGACCAGTTTGGTTTCTTCTACTAATCTTTCAAAAAACATCGTCAATGAGCACCAAGGTTTCAATTATTTTAACTTGCTAAAACATTCTTTTTGGTTTCACTGGCTGAAGCATTTATCTAATTATTCTTTATCAAAAAATTGAGAGTCAGATATGGGGTAAGTACTGCAAAGATTAGAGAAACAGGGAACCAGCCACCAGTGCCTTCCTACTTCTGCTCCTTCCTCCAAAAGCGCCGAGATCTTCTATAGCCCTGTCTTGCTACCTCCTCAATCAAAATGAAACTTCTATGGCTAATTTAGGTCAGCTAGTGGCTAGCTCTGCCCTCTGTGTCAATACAAACTTTATTGTCAGAAATCAATCAAAATATCACACACACACACACACACACATTCTTTGTGATTTGGGCACAGTGGTTATTATGTTCTTACTTCTTATCAGCCTTTCACTCTGATGTCAACAGTCAACCGTGCTGAAACTAACAGTGAGGATGCGTCCTGAACATCTGAGACATAAAAAAGCAGGGCACGAAGGGAAGCAGGGAAGTCCTCAGTAACGGTGCATGACCATAGCTAGGCCTTCAATGTCTCAACCCTTTAGTAGTGACAAACCCTTCCTTCGGTGAGGCTCAGAGGATGGCAATGCACTCCCCTAGTCTCAGTTAGAAGGTTGACAATGTATAGAGAAAATAGCTTTATGTCCTCAGATATTCTGGTCTGAAGACTGTTCCCCGAGAGACTGTTTACAGCTATATTAGGTAGACCTGCTCCTTTTTCTTCTATATAGTATAACTCTGACTCCCCTTTCAACTGTATATTATAAACACACTGAACTTCTGGAGTGCTGTGGCTACTCTGAGAGCCTGACCACACAAACTCAGCTTTTATTCATGCAGTGTGTATGTGTGTGTGTATGTGTGTGTGTGTCTTCTTTCTTTACATGTCACTAATCCTTATTTTAGATATACCTTAGCACAGACACATGCAAGCACACACACGCACACACAGTTCTTTGTGATTTTCCTATTCTAAAAGACAATAGATCCTTGCATGAATATCCAATATAATATAGATCTATTTTACCTGATATTTAAATTGATAATTGTTGTGATCTAAGTCTCTCTTTCAGTTTTATCTGAAGTATTTTCCTATTTTCTTTTTCTTCTTTTTTTTTTTTTTTTTTTTTTTTTTTTTTTTTTTTTTTTTTTTTTTTTTTTTTTTTTTTTTGGTTTTTCAAGACAGGGTTTCTCTGTGGTTTTGGAGCCTGTCCTGGAACAAGCTCTTGTAGACCAGGCTGCTCTCGAACTCACAGAGATCCCCCTGTGTCTGCCTCCCAAATGCTGGGATTAAAGGCGTGTGCCACCACTGCCCGGCTTTGCTTTTCTTTTATTATGCAGGCTCTCTTTTCCTGTCACAATGCTATAATGTATTTCTATTATATTATAATGATCACCATAGTTCTGTGATATGACTTCATTCAGATACACATATTTTCAGTGGTGTATTTTTAATCCCTACCTAGCAATCCCTTTCCCATTTTCTTACGTATTGATTTCTTTGGAGGAATTAAATAAATATGAACAACATTCCACCTGCCCTCATATCATATATTGTCTCACTACTATTGTGTGTACATAGTGTGTACATAGTGTGTACATAGCACTATGACTGAGTGTAACCACATTTCCATTACACTCTTTCTGATCAAAGGAATTACCTTTATACTTCTTATAAAGACCAGAACACTACTTTTGAGGGCTGTTTTTATTGTTCAGAATAATCTGATTAACAGTCATTTGCTTTTTCCCTAAGCCGATCTATTCCATCAGATATGCATATGGTTTCTAAAAGAGCGTATATGTTGTTGCTTTAGTCTTTTTAAAATTATAGTTTATATATTAAGAGATAAGTTTACACACACACACACACACACACACACACACACACACATATATATATATAAACATATATATGCACAGACACACGGGGACAGATAAATTAGTGACTTGTGTTTTGCCTTCACAGAAGTTCCTATAGGTCTGCAATTACTCATCCTACATGATGTTTTCAGTGTATGTCTAACCTCCCCTTCTTAGAAACATCTAATGACTCCTAGGTAGATGAAGTCTCAATGCCTAGCTTCCTCTCTGGATCTTTGCTAGTGTTTTACCCAATAATCTTATTCCTTTGTTGTCTTCATGGAAAGTTTGCATTAAATTTTTCTTGCTTTTTTGGACACTATTTCTAGATTTCCATGTCTGTAAATTAAAACAGTATGACACTCTTGAGAATTTTTATTTTGTTTTGCCCAAGCGATACTAATTTTGAAAATATTCAAATTACTTTCTTTGTGTTAAAGACAGCATCTGCTAACAAGACATTTCCTGATTTTGTATAGATTAAAGACTCACTCGGCATGTTGAGCTATGTACTCTCAGATTCCCCAGTCTGGAGACCTAACTGTGAAGCCTGCTCCACAACTTCCACGCTTCTAGAATCTTTAAATTAAGTTGCCAAAATACAATAACTGCTAAGGCATTTTTAAATTTTCTGTTTCAGAAATTAACTTAGAAAAAATACATAAAAGATGTATAGGACACATCCTTCTCGTTAGTGAATTCCTACTTTTAACAATCTATTCTAAACATCACCCTGCTTTTTCCCAGGCACGTGAAGACAAGCAAGTGGTTCCAGTTGTGCCGAGTACACATTTCCAGGCAGGTCAAGCAAGGCTTTGTGCTATGGCTCTATTCCTTTTTCCTCAGTATTGCAGGATGGAACCTGGAGATCCTTGCTCATGCTTGGAAGGTCCTGCAGTGCCAACTCTACTTCCTGATTTGGATATGAAGAGTGACAGTGCTAGGGTGGACACAGCAGGGGCCAGTGACCTAAGTGTCTTGTGGTCTTCCCGAGTTGTGCATAGTTGAAGGATTTTTGCATCCACTTCCTGCACCAGCAGGGAGTTGTCTGAGAGAAGTCAGTTGTCATTTCTGAGTCTCACCTTCGTCTTTCATAAAGCAAGATACAGGGCAGAAGAGATAGTTCTGTAGTAAAGAGCATTTATTACATTTCCAGAAGACCCGAACTAGAATCCCAACACCAATGTCAGACATTTCACAACCTCTTGTGCCTCACACTCCAGTAAATGCAATGTCTTTGGCCTCTGCGACACCCATATATAGGACACACACCACACAAAATACACATACACACACAGATAGAGAGACATAGAGAGAGGGAAAGAGAAACAAAGAATATTAAAAAAAAATAAGTTGCCAACTTGAGCTGTTTATAGTAGGTTAAGATGAAAGTTTATTTATTAGTGTTTGAATATAAATATGGATATAATTACATATAAATAGGTACACAGATGAATCACTCTAAGAGAAATAGTTTAATTGCACTAATTAGGCACTCGCAGAAACTTCTTAGAATACAATTTTATAAATACTATAACCTGTGGCTAGTTAGATGGCCCTGTTTGAATTCATTTGGTTTCCACACAGATAGGAGTGTGAAGAAAGAATTGTGGGGAAGAAGGAGAATAATCTGAGGAGTACCTATGAGCTGCAGGAATGTAAAAAGGGATCCTGAGCGAATGAGGACCAATACAGAGGGAAGTAACAGGTGATTAGAAGTGATTAGAAGAGGGACATGGGAAAATGGGGGAGGGAATTTAATTATCGTGGAGAGAGTTTGATTATGGAGGAGGGAGATAAACACAGGAGAAAGAGGGTAAAATAGCAAGGATGTCTGACAAAGTCACAAGGAATCGAAGTATTATCTAGCTACCTAAACTAAAATTTAATACATGTAAGGCTCTGTATGCATATATAGCTTAAATAAAATGTCCCCACCTAGTCTGAGCATGCTTCCACAAACAGCCATATACCAGCTAACAAAAATCCCAATGCCAGACATGATAAGCCATTGTTTTAGTTATTGGTATATCAGTGTTGTCTGAGAAACTCTTAAAATATTAAGATATTATAATGTTATAGGCTATTTGTCATCACTGTTGAATCCCCCATACAGGTGGAAAGTAAGTCACTGTTGCTGAAGATAACATGTACTTAGACACAGCACCCAGAGGATCGAAACATAATCTGACCAGAAAGTCTCCAACTAAAGACTAACTTCCATGGTATCAGAAGGAGACATGGTAGCTTCCAATGAAAGAAGCAAACTATAATACTACCAAGCTGTGAAACCTATTAACCACAGGAGTCTTTAAGAAACCATGCTAATGAGCAAAATAATTCTTGGGCAAAATAATTCCAAGAGTGCAATACTATTGTAACCAACAGTTATTCATTGGATGTAAACTCTGTTCAATAAGATGGAAACCATGCATCATAGTAGAAAGTATGCCCTGGGGTGATGTGGGAGTCCCCTCTGTATGCTGTAGATACCATTGTTTAATAAAGAAACTGTCTTGACCCATGATAGGTTAGAATAGAGACATGTGGGGAAAATTGAACTGAAGGTGGGGAGAAAGAAGTCAGGGTCAGGAGAAACCATGGAGCCACGGCCAGAGACAGACGCCTAATGTTGCTGGTAAACTTCAATTACGTGGCAATACACAGATTAATGAAAATGGGTTAAATTAAGATGTAAAAGCTAGCCAATAAGAAGTTAGAGGTAATAGGCCAAGTAATAATTTAATTAATACAGTTTCTGTGAGGTTATTTTGGGAGTCTGGGCGGCTGGGAAACAGACAAACGGCCTTCTACAACAAGCTAATAGGCCAAGCAGTGATTTAATTAATACAATTTCTGTCTGGTTATTTTGGGTGTCTGGGCGGCTGGGAAATAAACAAGCAGCCCCCTTGCAACAAACCCAGCTAGTGATGTCATAGATCCTAGAGGACTTACAATTGCCATATTGCTAAGCTAACATAAATCTTAACTGCATATTAAATATCTATCCTTATACCCACAAATATACATATATATGTATACACACATATACATATATTTCTCACACCTCACCAAATAAACTTCTCTCTGCAGAGAGACCATTAGAGAAAACCACAACCTATCAAAATGCAAAGGACAAGAAATCCTGTGGTTCCCATTCCCACATTGTTTATTTATTTGCAGCACAATTCTCACCCTTCATGCTAAGGAAACATTGCTAAAATGTTCGGAGAGATTTTAAGTTCCAGAGGAACAAGGATTTTGTATATTCTAGAATGTCAGAGAGGCAACACCCAGGAATTCTCATTAGCATGGCTTCCTAAATAATTCTGAACAAAGACAGCATTCACGAGTAGGTGAAATTGGAAGGGGGAAGACGAAGAGCACCTCAATCTTAGACAAAGACCTTCAGGCAACAGGAAATGCTGAGAATGGGAGAAAGCAGTTTCCTATAAGGAACACACCAATTGCTCATCAAATTTCAAGTATTCAGTCCTGAAATAACACATATAGAGGTAACGTTATACAGAGGAGGCTGGTTATGTTTATGTATTTAAGTTTAAAGAAAAAGAGGCCATAAATTTAAAAGACAGCAAGAGAGTGGGTGGAGGAAGGAATGAGAAGGGTAGAAATTACATATATTATATTTTCAATAAAATGATAAAAATGGTTGAGGATTAGTGCAAACATTGTGCATTTTATTCATGTAAGAAACTGGCAAAGAACAATGCCACTCTTGGGAATATACCCAAGAGATGCCCGATCATATGACAGGGGCATTTGTTCAACTATGTTCATAGCAGCATTATTTGTAATAGCCAGAACCTGGAAACAACCTAGATGTCCTTCAATGGAAGAATGGATGAAGAAAGTGTGGAATATATACACATTAGAATACTACTCAGCGGTAAAAAACAATGACTTCTCGAATTTTGCATGCAAATGGATGGAAATAGAA
>NW_026067890.1:9184878-9239878 GCF_014885135.2 Alexandromys fortis
AGGGAGACGGGGAGGGAAATGGGAGGCAGGGAGGAGGCGGAATTTTTTTTCAATAAAAAATTATATTTAAAAAAAATAATAATGATAATGATAGTAATGATGATGATGATCAGAATGAATGTACCAGTGAAAACAACCATATATTGCTTAAAAGACACAGGAGAGAATAGCATGGCTCTTTTGATTTTACTTTTATGAAACAGTGTTTTATGTAAACCTGTTAGCCTAGAACTTACCAACCTGTAGCTCCAACATGCAAAGTTCGGGACAGTGTGACTGGTTAGGACATCTCATTTAGATAAGACATAACAGAGTCACTTCAAATATGAATATGTGTACATCCATAAGTTTTAAAAAGTGTCAGAGATGGGTATATAAGAAATTCTGTACTAATCATAATTTTTAGCTGAAAAGTCCAGAGATTTGAATTTAATATGCTAGAGCATTCTGTTCTAGAAAAAGTTTTTAATCAAGGGAATATGGTTCTGAGGGCAATGTTTAAAGAGTATTAGTCTAGAAATAGTGTAGATATTTCTTGCATGATATATGCAAATATAAAAAGGAGAGATTGGAGAATCTTGTCATGGCAGGTCAAATAGATAGAAGAAAATGAACCTTGGAGTCATTAAGGAAGAAAAATTGAAAAAAAAATCTGATAGAAGATTAAGCAGTGGTAGAAGTCAAATTAATTGTAACATCATGACCCAATTACATTGGAAAGAATGTTAAGGATGTTGATAGAATTGTGAATTTAGAAAGCTGAGCAGGCTGAGAGGGCAGATGTAAAGCAAGGCGTTTGAACAGCTGGTGTTTTTCATTTTAAGTGAAGGCAAAAGAAATACTCTCATAATGCATCAACACATAGCTGAATTCACTGAGGCATAGATGTGGATAGCAGAGAAACAGAACAGCGGTGGCAAACACACCCGCATGCTGCACACTCCAACAAAGATGAATTGCTCTTTCTGAGAAATGACTGAGTTCACAAAGGTTGCCAACCCTGCCGAATTACTGCTGCAAACACTGAAATGTTCAAAAATAAATTCAGACAGCAACGAAACTTTTGAGCAACATATGGATATTATGAAAAAAGACTATTTTTTTTTCCTGGTAAAGTCACAAGATGATTAGAGTCAATTCATTGTAATGAGACATCAGTATGTCAGACAGCCTTTCCCCTGGCTCTTTGGACATGATTTCCTTCCTATCTGTGGATGAAAAATTGAAGATTAAACCTGAGAGGCACCCCTCTTTTACTCTAAGATGAAGAATGGTTGTAATGCACCAATTGTCTATGTTAAAAAAAATGTTTTCAGTTGTGTTGAATTCTACCAAGGTTTTTCCTTCATACTACCATTCCACAGTGACTGTCCCAACATTCGTCTCTATTAAACTCAAGGGATAAGTCAGTACATAAATACCTTGTACTCTTAAGGAACAGAATCCCTTTATATAAACATAAGAGGGCTGTCTTAGTCTAGACATTACCCATCAGAAAACATACCATGAATGGGGATGCCTCATAAAATACATTTGCTTCTCATAGATTCTGATACTGATAATAGAAGGTAGTGTTGCAAGAGAGCTAGTTTCTGGTCCAACACCACTTCCTTACAGGAGTAATATAGCCACTGACATTGGAGAGAGTATAGAGCAAGGACAATCTTCAGGATGTCTTTTAACTCTATCAGTAAGGGGTCAATCAAACACATAGGGAAACTTTCAAGAGACATCATCTTTTGATAGTAGGATGTTAAATGTTAATATTTTAACACAGGAGCTTGGGAGAAAGATTACATACAGGCCATACTGGTTTGCTCACGTGCTCAATGTGTATTTATCCGGAATCCACCTCACTTTCTTTAAACATAATTCTTCTCACAAATGAGAAATTCCTTCTCTCTTCCCACTATACCCAGATACTTCTTTTTTTCTATAATTTCATGCAGTTATTATCTCTGCAAACAGATAATTTTGCCATTTAAGTTTTGGCTTTTTGAAACTTTATCTTTATTTAATGCAAAACGTTTATAAAATACATATTTATTCAAATTGTTTAGCCAATTTTTAAAAACTTTTGGCATGCTAAACAAAATCTTCTCTGATAAAGAAATGAATGAGCTAAAATATGCTCATTTTATAAACTTGTCTATGAAAAAAAGTAAGTAAAAATATATTTTATCCAAATTATTTAATTTTATTTAATAATTTCATAAATGAGAACTGTATTTACATCCTTTCCTCTACCCCTTCTTTACAAATCTTCCTGCGTTCTCTCCCCAGTTCTTCTAAAATTTATTCTCTTTTATTCTTTAATTATTACTGTTTAACATATTTGTATATATATATTTATAACTAAATGTAGAGTGGCAAAGTAAAACCACAAGTTAGTTACACATAAAGGAAAGCTTACCACATTAACAGTTGACTTTTCAAAGAAAACTTTAAAAGCCAAAAGAGCCTGAAGCAATGCACTTCAAGATCTAAAAGACCTGCAGAACTAAAGAAACAATCAACAGGCTAAGAGGCAGTCCACAGAATGACCTCTTTAAAGAATGGGATGGGACCCAAACAGAGATTTCTCAAAAGAAGAAAAAAATGTCTAAGAAATGTCTCAAAATAATTTTTATCATTCCCGTAAATCAGGAAAGTAGAAATGAAAATAATTTTGATCTTACCCTATACAGATTGGCAAATATCCACAAAATAACTGATAACAAATGCAGGAAGGGACATGGGGAAAAATAGAACCCCTATTCACTGTTAGTGGGATTGCAATTCAGTGCAGCCACTAAGGAAATTAAGATGGAGAATTCTCAAAAACCTAAAAATATTTTACCTTAATGATCCAGCTATGTTACTCTTTGGCATAGTATATTTCCAAATGAATCAAAATATTACTTCACACATACTTGTTCAGTCATATTCGTTGCTGCTCTATTTTAAAAGCTAGGGAATGAAAACAACTTTAAAGCGCCACCCCTGACAAATAGATGATGAAAATGTGGTACATATACACTATTTGTCTGTAAAGAAAAATGGCATATAAATGTAAGGAACTAGAAGAGATACCATATAAGCTAAACCAGACAAACGCTGAATGTCTTCTCTCATGAGGCCTCTAGTTTCAAACGTTCAGATGAGAGTCTATATCTTGAAATAACTTCACAACTAAGGAAGGGAAAAAGTACCATTATGGGGTAGGGGAATGAATTAACAATATAGAAGAGAATAACAGTGTGAAGGGAAATAGAAATAGAAAGGGGTCTAAAATTGAGAAGAGAGATCAATACAGAAGAAGGTAAAGTAACAATGAGGATATCATTAAAAGCCATAAGGAATAACAATATTAACCATTTACCTAAAACAAAGTCCTATGGTATACATAAACAACTTCCCCCACATGTGTGTTTATGTTGTGTGTAGTTTCAATGAGCTTTTCTCATCTAAACACACAGTGCCTCCTCTAAGAACCAAGACCACCTAACAAAATTTTCACAACAGGCATGAGAAGTCTTCTTTCGAATAGTCGATCAGGAATTCCTCCTAACAGCAATGCAGATGCAGTAATGGTGTGCACACCTTGAGTAACTCTTTACTGAACTTAAAGCCCAGTCAATACAAAGGAAATAGTGCTTGGTGGTGTCAATATAGCCAACTACATGGGACTAAAAAAATCCTGTATCTTGAAGAAGAACCTGCAAGAACAGTTTACTGAACCGGTATAATTCATAACTACATTCTAAATAAGTATACTTATGCCCACACAGTCAAGTCATCATCCCACATCAAGCACACCTTTCAATAGGCAGATACCATCATAGAAAACTACAACTAAATAAATTGCAGAGTTCTGAAGCACGTTTCCAGCTGAAACATCTGCAACACAATTCCCTCTCTAAGACTCAGGGGTAGCTGCGAAATAGGGAGCAGAAAGATTGTAAGAACATGAGAGTTTGCTGTGTGTCTGTTTCTCCTAGAAATGGCAGAAGCTAAACCCATAAAGTCTCAATGGCATGGTTGCCTAAACACGACCTAAATAAGGAAGGTACCAATAGACATGCTAAAGTGTATTTAAGAACGCTCAGGGGGCCTCAATCCTAGAAAAAGAACTACAATAAACTAAGTAATATTGGGAGCTGGGGAAATAATCTTCAGTAGGAAAGAGCACTCTAATTACCTATCTATTTATATATTTATCTAATTACAAACTGTCATCCCTGAAAAAACATACTTACAAGCAATGTTATATGGACTGAGCATATTAAATAGGTTATATTTATGTATTTAGGGGTGTGTGTGTGCATGTATGTATGTGTCTGTGTATAAAAAACAACTAAGGAGAAACAGGTCATGAATGTGAAAGAGTACAGGAGTATATAGAAGTATTTGGAGAGGAGAAAGCAGAGGCAAATGTTATTCCACCAAGAAGGTATTACAATTCCAATATTTTATCCCCCAGACTTCAATAAAAAGAAATACTACTAGATTAAAAATTTCAGATCATCCTAATGTGGTAAGGAGGGCCACTTGTTTGTTTCCCGGCCACCCAGCAGCTCAGACCCAAAATAATCACACAGAAAATATATATGTAAAGCACTAATTGGCCCATTAGCTCTAGCTATTGGCTAACATTTATATCTTAATTTAACCCATTACTAGTAATCTGTGCATTGCTATGTGGCTGTGGCTTTCTGGGTAAAGGTTCCAGCATCTGTCACCACAAGGTCTACATGGCTTCTCCAACTCCTCCTCATTTCTCCCAGCATTCAGCTCATTTTTCTTCACCTAGCTAAGTTCTTCCCTGCTATAGATCCAAAGAAGTCTCTTTATTCATTAACGGTAATCACAGCATTCAGAAGGAACTCCCACATCACCCCAATATAGTTTCCTACAGGAGGTAACTTCAATATTCTATTCTCACCAACAGAAATATCATCCAAACAAAATCTAAATAAAGATACAATAGAGCTAAATGATACTATAAAACCAATGAGTGCAATAAAAAAAAAAAAAACACAGAGCATTCTGACACATCATAGAGGATCACACTTTGCCTTAAAACACAAAGAACTTTTCCAAAATTTATCATTTACCAGGATACAAGGTAAGTTTCAAGAGACTTAGGAAAACTGAAACAACATCCTTCACAGTATGTGACCATAAAGGGAAACAGTTGGACATTAACAACAACAGCAATAACAAAACATACCCAGACTCATAAAAGCTACAAAAGACATAATTAAATCTGAATAGGGTCAACAAAGAAGTCAGGAAAATTAATAATAATGATGATAATGATAATGAACAAGGCAACTAACAGAAGAAAGATTTTATTTGGGTTGAACGTCCAGAGGGATAAGAACCCATCACAATTGGAAAGCATGCCAGCAAGCATCCGGCTAGTGGCAGGATCTGTCAACCGAGAGCTTACATCTTTATTTCAAGCTCTGAAGGGAAAGTGCAAACTGGAAACAGCATGAAGTTTTAACTCTGAAAGCTCAGCCCCAGTGACATACTTCCATCAGTGTAGCTGAATCTCCTAAAATGCAAGTGCTTTTGCACAAAACAGGGCAGTTTCACATAAGAACTCACTGTGGTTCTGGCAGCCTGCAAAAGAACTGAGCAAATTCAGGGCAGGCAAAATCTCCACAGAAAGATTGGAAGGGGACACCAAATTCCACTAGTAGCTGAAGAGCTATTGGCATTTCTTTGCTATTGGGAGAAGGTAAGACAGCTTCCATCAATGATATAACCCCTTCTAAATGGGGCAGATCTACGGCAGGCCCCATACCCAAGTAGAGCTGGTTAACAAAACTAGACTTGATGGGGGATAATGGAGAAAATCTGAAGTTTATGAGTAGAGAGGTAAAGGTGGCCCACGTGGAGAGTTTGAGGTATGTGACTATGGTAAAAGGCAATAAGAAGCATGTTGTCTTGTTTTTTTTTTTTTTGTTTTTTTTTTTTTTTTGTTTTGTTTTTTTTGTTTTTTTTTTTTTTTTTTTTTTTTTTTTTGTTTTTTTTTTTGTTTTGACTCAGGGACCATTGAAGAAGGAGTGGAAAGATTGTAAAAGAAAGCGAACTAAAATGTCTATGGTGAGTAAATGACAGAGAGCTATGCCCATGAGATCTTAACAACCTGGATCCTAAATAAGACCAGAACAATAACAACATCAGTGAATATGTGAATATGGATGGGGAAATCCCACAATCTCCCCTCACTAGATGAAGAACCACGGATAATTAATGTAGCATAAGAGAGAGAGAGAATTAGCTTTCTCCAGGGATAAGCCCTCTTATATACTGTCCAGTCCCAAGTGCTCAGTTCTAAGCAATGCAGATGAGCAACGTTAAATAGACCCATCAAGCTGTGTATGTGTGCGTGTGTAAAATGGCTATCAATTTAAGAGGGTGTGAAGGGGTAGGGAAGAAGCTGCAGTGCACACAGGTTAGTATAGAAATTATTTAGATATTGTACTCATGTATGAAATTATTAAAGATAGCAAAAATAAGTGCAAATTATAGAAGAGAAGGTTTAAACTCCTATTTCAAAGTTACTGAGTTACTTTCCTTTGCATTTCAGAAGAACCACATTTAGCTTTGGAGGTTTCCACACATCAGTAGATAGGGCTGTGAGTTCGGGAAGATTCCTAATGTGCCAATCCTCACTAACGAGCATCAGTTCTATTGTTTCATCAGGCATTGATCTTGGAATTTTTTCAAGACTGTTTGAGTTCTTTTAAGTACTTGGCTGTACAAAGTTTTTATCAGACTAGCTTTGGGCCACTAGCCCACAAATAATGACCTGGAAACTTAAAATTAATTATGAAAGCTTGGCCATAGCTTAGGGTTGTTTTTCCTAATTAGTTCTTCTAATAACCTGTCTCTGTTCATCTACAGTCTGTCACATGACACGGTTACCTCTGCTCTGTCCCATATGTCTGACTTCTTCAGAATTTCCTGGTGTAATTTGATCCAAGATTCTTCCTCCCAGCTTCTATCTCTTTGCCTGGAAGTCCTGCCTATACCTCTTGCCTAACTAGTGACCATTCAGGTTTTTATTACACCAGTCACAGCAACACATTTTCATATAGTGTAAAAATATCCCACAATACTTGGCAAATATGCAAAGAGGTAAAACTGGGGTATTTTTCTAAAATACTCCTTCTATTTAGCTGACAGAAAGTTTCCCTAGATTTAAGACTCTTGTTTTTAAGAAAAAAAATGACTTTTTTCCCTACTACAACAAACAACCCACTTGACACCCAAAATGTTACTGCAAGATGCTAAGTGTCATATAAAGAATTCATTTTGCAAAATTCTATTTCACAAAATATGCAGTGGTAGTGTGAATAAAAATAGCTCCATAGACTCATAGGGATTGGCACTATTGGGATGTGTGGCCTTGTGGGAATAGGTGTGACTTTGTTAGAGGAATTATATCACTAGAGGGTGGGCTTTGAGGTCTCAGAAACTCAAGCCATTTCTTTTTTTTTTTTTTTTTTTTTTTTTTTTTGTTTTTTTTTTTTGTGTNTCTTGTAGACCAGGCTGGTCTCGAACTCACAGAGATCCGCCTGCCTCTGCCTCCCGAGTGCTGGGATTAAAGGCGTGCGCCACCACCGCCCGGCCCTCAAGCCATTTCTTTACCTGCTGCCTGTGGATCAAGATGTAGAAATCTTAGCTCCTTCTCCAGAACCATGTGACCCTGCATGTTGCCTTGCTTCCTGCCATGATGGTAATGAACTAAACCATTGATACTGTAAACCATTTTCCAACTAAATGCTTTCCTTTATAAGAACTGCCATGGTCATGATGTCTCTTCACAGTAATAAAACCCTAAGGAAGATATATGCTCTCCTTCATTCTAAATCTTCAGTATAGTTCTTATTGTGTTAACATTTTCTATATTTTTCTACAGATGAGTAAGTGTTATAGACAGAATGTTATTAGTAGAACTGAATATTTTCTCTTTTGTTGAATGTCTATTAATATCCTATTCATTGTTAATAAATTATTAGTAGTCTTTTATTGAATGTCACTTTGGAGACAAGGTCAAGTAAGTAGTTTCTCCTTTTGAAAAAGGATAATATTAGTAAAAATAGTGAATACTTTTAGGAAAGAATATGTGTTGCTCATTTCTTCACGAACTCTGTTAGTATAGTGCCTGGATAATTAATTATAATCTTTTAGATCCTTTAATAAACACAATTGTAACAATTATGTGTTTAATTAGTAAATTTAATGATATAATACAAATATAGTATGAAAATTTCTGAGGGCTGTATTTAACCTTCACAGCAAAATCAATAAGGATAAGGGTGATGATTTGTTTAATGTCTGTCTTGAAACAACATTTACAAAAGTTCCCATAGGATACCCTAGTCCATTGACATAGGTATCAATCTCCAACTTCCATGACATAAGTACCTGGTATTAGGCCCCATTTTTCAGTATTTTTTTTGTTCTAAATCAAATTTGCAATGAATTGTTGAAAGAACAGCAACATTTATACCACAGCATGTATTACAGCTATATGTATTTTGTGACACACTCCTATGTACTATGGGGACATCGCTTACCTGTCTTGTTCTGCTTCACATTATGATGCTAATTTCCAAGTGATAAATTGCATGTGTTTAGTATCTTTATGAAATCTGTTTAGCTAATGAGCTCTCCAATGATATAAGAAAATAATGTTCTAGTGCCCAATTTTGGGGGGACTCTTCATTCAAAGCCCTAACCAGAGAAAAAAATAAAATGGCATCTATCTAATGAACTTTAAATTATTGTCTTTTTCTCATGAGTAAAAAGGTATTATAAATATAAGACTGTATATAATATTACTCTGTTATTTTCATACAGAGAAATGGGAAACACCGATGAATATAAACTCATTTGTCTGGCAGTGAATTAAACATACACGGAAAACTAAATGGAGAAACAAGTCTAGCTTCCAAAGAATATAATCACTTTGTTGTTCTTGTTATGAGATATCTGTCTGTCTTTTACAATTCACTAATATATAAAATATTAAAGATTTGTGCCAATAAAATGTCAGAAATTTAAAGTTTAAATAGCTTATAATTCAGCCAAGTATATATCTGAGTAGGCAAAATTACCTAACAGGAATTTATATAAAGTTAAAATTGGTGAAAATATAGCAACATAATGAGTTCTTTGATGTGTATAGCCACTACATAGAATTTATACTTCTTGGATTGCCAAGGATGCTTTTAACATTTCATTTTCAAACGCACTATAATGTAGACTTTAATTATTATAATTACTTTCTCAAGATAAATAACACTTGTGAAAATAGTTGCATATTCCTAGGAAATGGAGAGAAAACATTGAATATCCTCATTTGTTGCTAGTTAGGAAAGAGCTACCACATATGAATTTAATTAAGAGCTACTTTTGCCCCATTTGCTACTCAATGGGCTAGAACAGTTTTGGAAGAGCTACAGTAACTTTTCTGATTTATTGTAACATTTAAATTAATGTGGTTCATGGGCAAGATATGAAACCTCTCAGAAGCCATTTCTTGTGTATGAGAAAATATAGCAGAATTTTTGCGTTTGAGCCCATCAGGGACATTCATCATTGCATTTCTTCTGTGAAGATACAAGATACGCTGCAGAAACTTAACAGCTCACGCGTTCTCATTTCTTCAGAAGAATAGCATAGAGAAGATAATAATTCCCTTATTTTTTATTTTGAATTTATTATAGGAGAACTTCAAATCTATACAATGAGATAAGATCAGATCCGTCACTCCCATGTTTTCTTTATCACTTCTGGGATCTCGGCCAAAACATCCCCCTTGAAATTTCATTTCCCTTTCTCCTTTTTAATAACCCACTCATTCCAGTTAATGATGCTCATATATATTCCTAGGGTAAAAGACATTCATGGGAGGGTGGGCAACCTACTGGTGGCTACATCCCCAAAGAAGAATGATTTTTCTTCCCTCACCAGATACCTACTATTACCTACTCAGTGAAAACCTGACCTCTTTATCAACTCCCTGGCAAGGCTTCAGGATCATGGCAGAAGACACATAAAGAATGTAAAATCTAGTGAGTCACAAGCAAGATGTATGTGGTATATACACATTCATTCAGGAAAACACTCAAAATATAAAATTAAACAAATACATCTTTAAAATGGCATTTCGCTTAAAAGTACATGTTGAATTAATATAATTTTATTTTCTAAAAGTGTTTTCTGTGACTAATCCAATTTGCATTATTATCCTCCTATATAGCCAATATATGACTAATTAATATATTAAATATACTCTTCCATATGTTTACTGCTGATATATCCATGTTAAAAAAAACTGATTCCCCTTATCTCTGGAGTCATTAATTCCTTTTAACACTTCTTCCCAAGGTGTAGCCTTATGAGTTTCCCCACATCAATGTTGGCAGATTAATTGGTATTGTCATTATGCAAGTCTTTTTTAGGTGACCTTATGTTGAGATTTTGTTGGTTCAGTTTCCTTACATACAGAAGAAGCTGTCTCACATCAGACACCTTGGTCCTTACAATCATTCTGTCCCCTCTTCTGTAATGATGCTTAGCTGTAGCTATTGTGTTGTAGAAATATCAGTTGGAGATGGATAAGGTAAGATCTATTGATCTCTGCACTTTGACTGGCAATAGATTTCTTTCATGGTGTCTGTCTGCTGCAGAAAGAAGGTTCTTTCATGGAGGGTGAGATCTTCATTTATCTGTGGGTTTAAGGATAAAGACTTAGAATAAATTTAGAAATTATACTGGTATAGAGAAGTGGCAGTAGCATACTTTTCCTTAGAGTCTGTGACCTCACTAGCCAAAGGTGATTGTTTTGGCTTATAGTAGCAAGCATGGATTCCTTTCTATTGAGTCGACCTTATGTCCACTTAATACCCCTGTAATACAAGTGCCACCATTATACCATAGAGAATATCTTTTTCTTTTCTTTTCTTTTTATTTTTTGTTCCTGTCCTGGAACTAGCTCTTGTAGACCAGGCTGGCCTCGAACTCACAGAGATCCACCTGCCTCTGTCTCCCGAGTGCTGGGATTAAAGGTGTGTGCCACCACCACCTGGCTTCATAGAGAATATTTTGTCATGATGATCACTGTTGTGGTTCATAGGCTTTTTACAACAAGGAATATGAAATAGTGAAAAAGCTTCTGTCTTTTGTTTTTGCATATCTTAATACATTTTAAGCATTTTCATTGACAGACACATAGGGTCAAAGAGGAGGGACATTATTAAGCAGAAAAGCATTGACAATTGCCTTCTATCAACTACTCCTCCATCTTATTACTGAAGGATGCTTGTTTTTGAAGGCAGCTATTGTTCCTCTTTCTTTCATGTTATAGTATCCACACTTCACAGAACTCTAACCTGTCTCCGGAAACATTGAGTAATCAACATCTTTAGTATGTATGCTAAACACATGCTACATCTGATCAAAGAATTGAAGTACAAAATATTTGAATTAAGCAAAGAGAAAGCTTGGAAAACATTTATTAATAAAGATGTATTAGCTGATCCTTGGGGGGGATATACAACAATTCATGTCTAAATAGTGTATTCTATCTACTTATTGCAACAAAGACAACCCAAATTGGAAGCAGAGTACATATAAAAAGATAACTTTGTTGTGTTATGCATCAGAAATGTTTGTAAGATTAGGAAAATCATGATCAACTGTTCCTTGAAGTTGGCAGTATAAACATGAAAATATGCTTATTTGAGAGTAAAATCATTATTTTAGTTACTCTATGCCCCAATGCTTTTCCTTAAACAATGCACTTATTTTAATGAAAATATAGTATCCTGCATAGTAATTTAAATGATCAATTCAGAGCTCTCAAATCTGATATGAATGTAAGGTGTTGGGCAAGGGAGTTAAGAAGCACAATAGTAATGAGGAAAGGATCCTCTGTTTTCACAATTTCCTCACTCCTTCAGAACAGTCAGTGTTCTGTCCTGAAATCATGTACTAACATGCAGCGCCAAAGTATCTGAGCAAGTTCTATTTGTATAATTATTCATATGTATGTAGCACTAACTATAATCAAAGAAAAGGGGGCCATGAATTTGAAAATAAGAGGTCAGAGATGGGAGGGCTGAAAAGATAAGACATAAAATGGGTTGGAAGATGAAAAGAGAAAGAGGAAAATAATACAATGTTTTTAATTAAAAATGAAAAATAAACAAAAATGTTAAAACAGTGCTGTCTGTGGGAGCTTCTTCCACTCCTTCAACCAATAACCTTTAAGATACCAGCCCACTTGGATGTGGTCTCTTTGGCTTGAAAAAGCAGCGGTAGCCATGTGCTACCTCTCTTGCTTTGGACTCTCCTTCTGACTACCAGACTCTTTTTCTGGTCGTGCAGAGGGCTGTTGTCTAGGACGGTGATCTGTAAGTTTTTCCTTTTAAATAAATAACCCTTTTATTAATCATAATTCCAAACTGGTGTGGGATTGTTTTGTGACTTACTCCTTTAAAACAGAGATTGTCTGTATGTGTTATGTAGCTGGAATCTTAAGTAGGGCCTAATTTCCCCTTCTGTAACTGAATACAGACAGATACTCTTTAGAGAGTGGCTTTCGTGTAGTCACAGCTGCTTGCAATGAGGATGTTAACAGGTGCTGTGCTCAGAGGACAGCACTCCACAACACTGAAACAGATCCCGCTTGGATTCGATCAGTTCCATTACCACCAGTGAATGACTTACTGTGTAGCTGCCCACCCTGTTGTTCCAACTTTCCAGTCTTTAGTCACTTTAATTTGCACGATGATGCTTGATATGACTGACAAAAAAAAAAAAAGGCAGGCAGTTGATTCGACATGCTTATTGAGCACGATGAACACACATAAAATACAATACAAGGAACACCTGATGTGATCACAGCAGAACCACATGTGGAAGAGCATGGAGCAGTGACCATGGTGACCTTTAATGGATAAGATTGCTGTATAAACTAATAAAACTATAGTATAATACATATTCAAACTGTAACATACTATTGCTACATAACATACTAAACAAATTAGAGTGGGCAATACACGTTTCTACATTTAGTAGGACCAGAGATTAGCTTCCACTAGCATTAAAAACAAACAAACAAACAGAGTTAACGTGTACACTATGATGTCACAGTGGCTACAAAAGTATCTGGAAAATATCATGTTACAATAGAAGAGGACAATAGATATAAACTTACATATCAGGAAGTACGGTTAAATACTCCTTTTACACTTAATGGATTAAATATACAAATCTCCATTAATTTGTTGTTATAGCAAATTAGCGATGCAATTTGAAGTTTAGAAATCGCAATAATCAAATAAGATTGGCAAGTATAGAAACTGAATCTTTAAGGAAAAGACAGTAGGGCAAAATTTTTAATATATCACTTAAAATAATGTAAAAGTTCTAGTTTTATAAGATGGGGACAGAAAATGTTCATGAGAAACAGAATTCTTCTAGGCCATGTGTAATAAAATACAATGCAGCCAGCGTCAGAAGAAAAGAAATATCAAAATGGAACTAAATTGTAAAAGATTACTGAAGGAAGAAAGAAACATGAAATCAGGAAGCAAGAATGAAATAAAAGTGATTACTCAAAAACATTAGTAACATGACAAATAGGAAGAACAGCAGCATTGTTTCCAATAATTTTAGTAAGAAAATTAAAAATAAAAGAAATCCATGTTTTACTTATATTAAGGAATTATATCTATTTTTTTGCCTACTATGTAGTAAGTAAAAGTCAAACTTTATATTAATATAAAAATAGCACATTATATGTTTGTATATAGAAATATTCTACATTTTAACCACTTATAAACTAGGAAGATCTTTCAGAAAGTGAAAGCTACATAAGCTATGAATAACAAAGATCTAACTTCCTCCTTAACTCTGTAGTGTATTTCTAAATTACATGCAAATATTTTTTTCAATTAGTATGGAAGAACTTAACATAATAACCATTTTCAAAGTTAAAGAGATGAGGAAAGAGACTGTGAAAATGTGAGAGATCTGAAGAAAGATGAGGCAGCAGGTAAGAATTGCTTAGATAGTGCAAATGGTACAAAATATGAAATTTCTTTTTTATTTAAATGGGAGCAGAAAACTAATTCTGATGAACTTCGCTTTCCAGTTTTATTGAACCTAAAGTATCATTCCAACAGAGCATAAAAGAATGATGGATCTTTGCATCCTGATAATTACTTGAAACTCATTTTAATAAAAAGCTTTTATATTTCAGCCACATAACAGTTATTATTGTCTATACAGACGTCTGTGCTACCCTTGCACAGCTGTTATAGTAATGTGACAAAATAATTCAGAGGTGCAATGAAAATTAGATGTTTATTCCTCTCCCGTGTAATGATTTCAGTGCCAACTGACTGATTCACATGACCATGGATGGATGGATACTCTACCCACTGTATTTGGCGCCACCCTCGAGGGTGTTTCATTTGCATGGATGAAATAATTTCACATTTGTTTTTGCATTCTATCTGTGAACACGCCATTAAGGGAGGGGATTTTAGACGAAGTGCAGTAGTGCATGTTGCTCCTCTCCTCTCCAGCAGTGAGAACTAAAGTGTCTATCCTGAGCTCTCGTGAGGCTTCCTTTCCACCAGCAGTTGATACCAGGAAGCTAGAGGGGGACAGACCTTGAGAACTCTGAAGCTCTCAGACACATCTAGAATAGAATATCTGAGGCACCTGAAATTTCTAACTGTAATGGTGTTTCAAGTTATACAATTATTTTTATCTTGAGATATGCTAAGCCCATATCTGTATTCTGTCTTAGATCAGAAAGTAATATTCTCTGCTGATGATATCGCTTAACGTTAGGGAGATAAGGAAGTGAGCAACATAAAATTGAGAAATAAATCACAGAGGCATCATATGAGATTTATGTAAAACAATTTCCTAAAGAATGTATTCATGGGGGAAGCTTTGTTTATCAGACCGTATAAACTGCACAGAAATAGTAAAACAGGACACTTCCTATTTCAAAAGATATGCCTCAGAATGTCGATTATCAAAGAATTTGAGATAATAGATATTTTTAAAGACTAATGGTAACAACTTTGAAAATAAAGAAAAAATAAATATAATGAAACTGTAGCCTGTCCAGGATAACCTTTGTAGATCTAGTGGCTTTGGTTTTTCATATACTAGGCTTCCATGTGGCATTAATTGAATAGACTAATACTTGCTGATATGTTATTACAGAATATCAACTTTGTATTTGCCCAAATTTATCTTTTCTAAATTATACACTAAAGCCTTTTCTGGAAAATAAGGTCATGTTGTTATCTAATTATAAATATTCATTTGTGTTTTACTTTAAGAATTCCTAAGATTATCAGGTATAATGTTTGCAAGCAGAGTGGTGATATTCCAGATCTACTAACAATGGTCATCATTTAATTTAATAAGGATATTTTGAGAATTATCCTATACCTTATAAAGAAGCAATTTACATACAGATAAAATTTTTATTGTATAGACTGAAAGTGTTTTCTGACATTCATATTGAAAAGTCATGCACAGTGAGGGAACATATACAACTCATCAAGAGTACTACTTCCTGCACTAGCAGCTCAAATTTCTATCTTGAGCCTGAGTCTGTTGTAGAATATTTGTTTAATATACAGTGACATGTTACACTTGTTTAACTATGTAAAGATGTGTTGTATTTGTTTATGATGCAGAATATTTGACTATGTAAAGATATGTTGCATTTGTTTGTCTTTCAGAATACTTGTTTAACTGTGTAAAGATGTGTTGCATTTGTTTAATTATGTAAAAAAAAAGTGGCTGTTGTTTCACTTTGCCTGCCTAAGGTACCTAACTGATCTAACTAAAATACTCAACTGCCAATAGCAAGGAAGGAGGTATAGGTGGGACATCCTAGCAGGAAGAGTTAAATAGGAGGAGGAATTTGGCAGGAAGAGTAAGGAGGAGGAGGAATTTAGGCTTGGGGGAGAAAGCAAAAGAAATGGCAGGGAGACGTCAGATGCCAACCAACCAGACATGTTCATGCAAGAAAATAAGACATATAGAATGAAACAAAAGTAAAAATCACAGAGGCAAAATCTATATGAACAGAAACAGGTTAAATTAACTTAAAAGAATTAATGGGACAAGCCTAAGCTAAGGCCAAGCATTCATAGTTAATAATAAATCTCTGTATCTCTATTTGGGAATTGGTTGGTGCCCCCTGCCAAAAAAAAAAAAAAAAAAAAAAAAAAAAAAAAAAAAAAAAAAAAAAAAAANAAAAATTCAACTACATGAAATCTTAAGTAACTTCTGTTCACTCTCCTAAAAATTATTCTTTGTTCTTTTTGCTCTAAAGGTGTGAGAAACACAAGTGTGAAGAGCTTAACTCAGGCCAGGTGTTGGTGGCACATGCATTTAATCCAAGCACTTGGGAGGCAGAGGCAAAGGAATCTCTAATCTCTATGAGTTCAAGGCAATCCTGGTTTATAAACCAAGTTCTAGGACTGGCTTCATAGCTATTGATGAATCCTGTCTTGAAAAACAAAACAAAACAAAACAAAAACAAAAAATAAGAAAAGAAAGAAAGGAAGGAAGGAAGGAAGGAAGGAAGGAAGGAAGGAAGGAAGGAGAAAGAAAAAGAAAGAAAGAACTTAACTAGCACATTTTGCCAATCCAAAGCAGCAATAATAGGAATACTTTCCAAATACAACATTGCAAGCAAGAAACAACAGTCACAACAGAGTGTGAAGCCGGGTTCTACTTCTTCATCTCTCTCGAACAATGGTACCAGGTAAAGGTCAGATGTTCCCACCTTAAGTGTAAGATATCTTTTCATGACCTGAAGCCTTGCATGAAGAAACATGCATGCCTTTCCATGGAAACCTAGAGTCAAAGAGATACCCAAAGCACAGTGTAGTCAGAGTAAAGGTAGGGCTGTAACCCTGCTACAGAAACCAGTGGGAATTAGGAATTTGCAAAGAAGTTTACTGACTGCTGACTCAACACTCAGGTTCCTATAGGAGACAGGTTGCTATATGAAACCAGTTCCTATGTCAGTATTCAATTGTACTCTGCTAATCAATGATTCTGTTTTTACTCAGGTGACATCTTGGTTTTTTTTTTTCTATAGCCCAGTAGTATAACTATAAGTCTAGGATAGTGTGATGACTCTTCCTTGTTCTTTGACTGAATTCGTTGCAAATAAAACCCCCAAGCAGAGGGCACAACTTTGAGAAACTTTTTGCTCAATTTGAAGAAGAAAGACTCACTTCTAATGTGGATCTTTGAGTTAGGAAAACATGTGCCTTTAATCCATATCCTATAAACTGGGAACAAGAATGCCTTGAATCTGGATCTTGAAATGGGGGAAAAAACCACACACACCTTTAATAGGGATATCCTGGAAGAAAGACAGAACTTTAATTTGGACCATATCTTCTGCTTAAAGTCTATATAAGGACACATGGGAGGAGGAAGTTTTTTTTTTTCTTTGCCTGTTTGGCCCATTAGCTCTAGTTTCTTATTGGTTAACGCTTACATATTAATTTAACCCATTTTAATTAATCTATGTATCTGTGTATTGCCACATGGCTGTGGCTTACCAGCTAAAGTTCCATCTGGCTCCAACAGGGCTACATGGCTTCTTTCTCACTCCACTTCCTTTCTCCTAACATTCTGTTTAGTTTTCCCCACCCAACTCTCTTCTGCCCTATCATGCCAAGCCAGTTTCTTTATTCGTTAACCAATAAAAGCAACACATAACCAAAAGGACCTCCCACACCATCCATCTTAGCCATGAAATGGATACAAAGAAGTTGTCCATAAACTGAGGAGTGGATAATGAAAATGAGGTATGTTTACCCAATGGACTTTTATTCAGAATTAAGAAAACTGCACTCTGAAACTCACAGGTAAGTGGATGGGAGTGGAAGCAATCATTTTGGGTTAAGGAATCCAGATGCCGAAAAACAAATACCACGTATTTCATCACATGTGTTTATATTTGCTTTGAAACTTGAAATATGTGTGTTTGATTTGAAATATCCTCTGAGGTCAGGAAATTACGACACAACTGTGGTTGGAGTATCACATGAGGGAGAGCGAACACAGTGTTTTAAAATGTTGGGTAGAAAATAATAAAGCAAGGTTTAAGCTGGGATTGTGAAGGGGAAGACAGATAAAGGAGACACCAGGATACCAGACACCAAGAGCAGCAAATAACACAGCAAACCTCTCCAAATGGTTGTTTTGAAAACTGCTCCTGGGGAAGAGTTGAGGTGGGGAAGAGAATGTGCTCGAAACATTCTGTATGGAATTCTTTACGTAAACCGTTTGGAGACTGCAAAATTTGACTCAGTGATTGAGAATACTTGCTGCTCCCTCAGATAGCACAGATTCAGTGTCCTAACCCCACATGGCAGCACACAGCTTTCTGGAATGACTCTGGGGAACACAAAACCTTATTCAGGCAACAGGCACACACATGGCACAAATACATACATACAGCTAAAACACTCATATACATAGAATAAAAATAAATAAATCTTATTTTCTTTTATTCTTTTCTCATGCATTATATCCTGACTGCAGTTTCCCCTCCTTCTTCCCCCCAAAACAAACAAACAAAAACTAGACAGTAACTGGGTATTGGTTGCTTTTGTGGTTGATGAGAATTCCAATGTGATTCATCAGAAAGCTTTTAACCATTCTCCCTTACCAACACTGTCACGTTCCTCTCTCTAATTGTACAATACTCTCAGGGACAGTCCTGGATGAATCTTCCACACTTGTGCCTTTGCATTTCAGTCAGTTTCTGCATATGCCAGAAAATAATCCCTTGCTTCACATTTTCATGTCAGAACGGTCACTTAGATTTTGCTTGGTTATTGATAGGGAGACAATAAAGGACGAAAGGCAAAGTTAAGCACGACAGCATCGTTAGCAGACTCAACTCCTAGACCAGGCCATGCTGGAAATCAAGTGCTAGAAATTTTCTCCCCTATACTGAAAGATAGGCAATCACCTTTTTTCTCATTTAAATGGCTCAGAAGAGCCCAAAGTGTACATATATGTCTTTTGCATGTAGTTGTCAGGTAGCTCTAAAAAAAAAAAAAAGACTTAAGTTTTCTAGTTAAGGTATGGGCAGGTTGTGAAATTACAATATCTGGTGGTTTTACCTTCTTAAATTTGTTAACAAGGGACTTAGGCCAAAGAGATTGTTCAGTAGCCAAAATGCTGGGTATGTAAGCATGGGGATCTGATTTTAATTACCAGAAATTGTGTTTAAAACATACAAAGTTGGACTCATGTTGTTTTCTTAAAAACTCAGCGCTATAGAAGTAGAGACGGGAGAGTTCACGGGGCTATACTGATCAGGCAGCCTGCCCAAATAAGGAAAAGTAAATAAACAATCAAACCAACAAACAATAAATAAATGGTAGCTAGAACTTCTGACCTAAATACACACACACACACACACACACACACACACACACACACACACACACACGAGGGGTCAGGGAAGAATGGAGGGAAATGGGGGAGAGAGAGGAGAGAATCAAAACTTAGGTTTTTATTTAGTACAATCAAAATTTCCTTTGAAAAGAAAATCTATTAAAATTGTTTCATGGGGGGGCTGGAGAGATGGCTCAGTGGTTAAGAGCATTGCCTGCTCTTCCAAAGGTCCTGAGTTCAGTTCCCACATGGTGGCTCACAACCATCTGTAAAGAGGTCTGTCGCCCTCTTCTGGCCTTCAGGCATACAGACAGAATATTGTATACATAATGAATAAATAAATAAATATTTTTTAAAAAAAAAATAAAATTGTTTCATGGAAAGATTATGGCCTATAGTATGCTGTAAACCAGTTGAACTCGGTCAGCTATTTATTTTTCTACAAAATTATGAAGGCAGTAAATGAAATGTAGCTGATTCCAACACTTCTGTAATTCCTATTGCTGGACTGTGTTCTACGTGCTGGAGGTATTATGTAAATCCTCATTTCATTTTCCATTGGGGAGGCTCTGAGCAGTTGTGGTCTTTCAGTTTGGCGTATACTACCAGCCAATTTCTTATCACCAACGGGGCATATGTTGCCCTCTGACTGGTTTCCATGCTTCATTATAAAAGTGACCTTGAAACCATCTAGATACAGATTCCTTTGAGTAAACTTCGATGAAATATTTAATATGCAAGCTATTTATTCAGTTTGCAGTTGCAGAAAACTATAGTAAGAAAATCAGGTGCAATATGAAGGGAGGCCATGACCACTGTGTAGAAGCAGTAACTTGTGCGCCATCTCAGAAGTCTTATGCTCAACGTGGTGAACACACTTCACCATCTTGAAACAGTTGTTCCAAATGTTCTGTTTTGTAATCACAGTGTAATGGAAGGATGGGGTTTTCTTTAAGTCGAAGTCACGTGACCAGTGTGCAATGCCAGCGTGCTTACCATCTTGTTCACACAACACTCTTCACACCACACAGTGAAGAATGTCGATGCTTCCAGAGTCCAGTAAGACAATCTATCACATCAAACCTGCGAATAAATGTTGCCACTGTACTTTTATGAATAAATGCCAGGTTGCTTGGGTTTCTGAGATTGCCTGCAATTCATCCTTGAAGATGATTCAGTAATGAACTAAATGTTTCACTGTGAAGAATGTTCAAGGAAGATTGTCAATGTCATATACGTAGATTTTATTAATTGAAATTAAACCACAGGATGTCATTGAAGAAACACCAAGTGAAAACTTTTTGTTTTCACAACTTGAGTGATTTTTTCCCTTTTAAAAATATAATTTAAAAAGCATTTTTTTCATTTTACATTCCAACCCAAATTCCCTACCCCACCATTATCTTGCCTCCCACGTCCCCCATCTCACCCCATCCACTCCTCTGAGTAGGTAAGACCTCCTTTGGAGAGTCACCAAAGTCTGGGATACCAAGTTGAGGCAAGGCTAATCCCCACCCTCCTGAATCAGCCTGGACACCTGATAGGTAACATGCTGCAAAAGCCAGTTCATGCACCCAGGATAAGTCCTGGCCCCACTACCAGGGGCTCCCACAAACACACACAGATGACTGCCGAAGAAAATAGCACATGGATGTGAAGACAAGGCAAATTTATTTATATGAGAAAATTATTTTAACTAGAGCAGTAAAATAATAGCCAAGCTTGAGATCAAAACAATATTAATTATGCATAGTGTTTATTTTTTTAAACAAGGATTCATTTTTATTTCTGAAAATAATGAATAAGGTATTTTCAGCAAGTGTATTATGAATATAAATATTTATGTCAAAGCCAAAACATATTACATTTACAGAAGTACTAGAGAAGTTACTCCATCTTTAGGAGGCAATCAAATTAAACCAAATCAAGCAATGTCCTATGACACCATTTTGTGTGTCTATTCTGAAAAAATGCTAATCAGAAGCTAGGGTACATGTCGGTTCCTATGCTTTCCTTTTGGTTCCTGGTAAGTTTTTGATTGTAAAGACAAACTGTGTTTGATGTTTTATATGTCAAACATTGTTCCATAATAATCTGTCATAGAAATAATATAGTATCAGTTATATTAACACTTTCTAGAGTCAGGCTCAGTTCAGAACAATGATATGTATTGCTAATCTGACCTACTTCCTCCTGTTAGAAAATGGGGATGAGTGGGTAAAAATGGTGCTACTTTTCTAGAGAGACAGACTGCTAGTGCATGGGAACTAAGGAAAATAGGAGGAAGTGCAATTTAGTAATAACTAGTAGTCATTAATTCCATTATTATAACCCATTCTTGTTTTCTTAGGTTTTCTCTTCCCCTCCCTCTCTCTCTCCCTCCCTCCCTTCCTCCCTCTCTCCCTCTTTCCCTCCTTGTCTCTTCTCTCTCTCTCTTTCTCTCTCTCTCTCTCCCTCCCTCCTTTCCTCCCTCCCTCTTTTATTTCTTTAGAGACAGAGAGACAGACTATCACTTGATAGTCCCAGTTAGACAGGGATCCTATATGGAACGTGGTGGTTTAGAACTCTTGGCAGTTCTGCCTCAACCTCATAAATGTTGAGATGAGGCATGAACCACCACATCCTTTTATAACTCATTATTGCAAGTAAAATTCAGGTCTACCACTACCATAGCTGAGACGGCTGTATGATTTTATATTTTATGTATATTATATAATGCAGTTGCATCTTACCACAAGATACTTGTTTTATGCATTTTGTCTGTTTGCGTCTTTTATCACAGTGGTATTTTATATAAGTTTTAATAAATAAAACTTCCCTGAATTTCAAAAAGGCAAAGCTAAGCCACTAGAGGTCAGGCAGTGGTAGCACACACCTTTAATTGCAGGATTTGGGAGACAGAGGAAAAGTAATCTCTATAAATTTAAAGCCACACTGGGTTACACAAGATTAATGCAGAAAAAAATCTAGGTGGTGGTGGCTCACACCTTTAATCCTAGAACTAGGGAGTCACATGCCTTAAATCCCAATACTAGAGGAAATATAAAATGGGAGGAGAAAGAGGATAAGTCTGCAGTCTCCCAGCCTTGGTATAGATAAGACTTCTCTAGTTGCTTGACTGCTTTGCTTTCTGGTTTTCAAGTTGAACCCCAATATCTGTCTCTGGATTTTTATTATTCGTGCTACATTTTACTGTTCAGAAAATTGTTCCTTTCCAGACAAGCTGCCGAAAAGCAGCAAATGTCAAATAATATTGTGATTTCATGTTACTTTTGATGTCATCATAAGTTAAGATAGTTTTCTTTTCCTGGGAATGGTTCATTTTTGCATCTGCTGTGAGCTGGTGTTAGAAGCTCTAGCATGAGATCCCTTGCCTATATGTCTGTCCATATGTCTGTAGACTGTCATCTGGGGGTGTGGATGCTGGGATATCCCTCTCTTAGCATCTAGAAGTCTAAGTTGCCCTCTCCCTATTGTGGCTTGAACCAGAGGAGATGTGAGCAAGAACAAGCCCTATACAAACCAAACTCAGGGCTCTGTTTCCACCTTATTTGATAAGTGAACAGGGTCAAGGATAATGCTAATCATGAGTTCATTCAAGGTCAGTTCACAAAACAGGTAGGATGTGGTGGGGTAGAAGCTGTGGCCAGTTCTGGAGGCCAGAACAATAGTTTTCTTATACATTCTCAAGGAGATAAATAATGCCAATCTCTAATTCTCAAAACAATTTCAAACTTGATTTACAAGAATTTTAAGCATAACTATCATTATATAAGTAATTTGTAATGTATAATATGCAATATAGTGTTTAGATAATTTCTTGATAATTTTAAAATTTGCACAATTGTAATAGTTATTTTAGTTGGCAAAAAGATCCCAACCTATAAAGCATTCTTTTGTAGATTTCAAATTGTTCCTTTTAGTAATAGCATTGGCCATATATATTTTAAAATCTATTGAATTTTTATAATTGAACTACATTTCATTGTTATTGCTTCCATTTTCTTACTCCTCAATTGCAGTGATTAAATGTCTGTACTTAATTTAAGTGCTGTGTACCATCACACTAGTAACAGTATAATAGAAATCACAAATTAAGTAATGGTGTGTGTGTGTGTGTGTGTGTGTGTGTGTGTGTGTGAAAAACATTTCTAAGTTGTACCTGCTGACCATTGGGTATCTATCCAACAGATTTAGCAGAGGTTTTCTTTGCTCATGTTTTCTGTGCTGAGCTCCTGGCAATGTTAGCAGTTAGACTGGCAGCAATAGTCAAATGAATGGTATCCAATCTTCAACAACAAAACAAAGCACTTTCTTACCACGTTAAACCAAAATTTGTTTAATTGAAGTAATTATATTTTAAATCCTTGTGTTTGTTCATTCATATGAAACTACTGTAATTTTAAAATAACTACTTTCTTATATGAAATCTTTCACCTTCTTAAAGTGCTCAGGAAGAAAATGGATGTCAGGTGCCCTTAGTCTTCCTAATCTGACTTTTAAAAAGTTAATTTATGTGTGTGTGTGTTTCTGTGTATATGTGCACCATCTTCACACAGGAGTTCACATAAGTGAAAATAGATGTCCAGTCACCTGGAACTGGAGTCACAGATGGTTGTGAGCTGTCACATAGCTAAACTCAACTGAATCCAGGTCCTCTGGAAAATCAGTTAGTGCTTTTAACTATTGATTCATCTTTCCAGTCCCACAGGCTGATTTTTGAGTGTTACAAAAATTTATTATTGCTTATATTGACTATTTATATTTAAAAAGGCTAGCAAATGAAAAATTAACATGCGTCTAATGGCTCCAATATGGAGTTTATAAATATAAAAAAAAACCTTCTTTAGTTTTATTATATACATATAAAATAACAAAATATAATATATACATACTTTATGCAAACAAAACTTTTGATACTATATTTCAAGAGGAGAGTTAATCAGTCTGCTTGTTTTAAGCAATGTGTTACTGTAACTCTTCCGCTTTGTGGCACAAGTTGTAACATCCTGAAATACTTCTTTCAATGACTTGCTCTGTCTTCATTGCTTAAGACAAAGAATTCTGAACAGTCACAGGTGTTTTCAACTGGAGAAGGAATTAAGAATAATCTAACCCAAACAATACTGTCATTTCAATGTTACTCAATAAAATTTTTAAGCATTAACACCTTCATGCTAAAGCCAATGTAGATATTTATGCCACAGAGAATAAGCATAGTGTCAAGGCATCTGACTCAGCATATTAGATTCATTTTCCCTCTTTCTTAAAAAATTCAAGGGGGTCACTGGCCTTCTGGAGTCACTGTGGAGTGCAGTGAAATGTGAACACACCTTATGTCTGAGAAAACACACTGTCAGGTACTGAAGCTGTAGCAGAAGAAAGTCACTGTTACAAAGTTTTAGATAGCAGAATACGAACTTGTAGTTATTTCAAGTATTGATGTATTGTAGACTTCTTTCGGAATCATGATTGAAATAGATTTCTCAGACAGAAACACTGATGAATTCATTTTGGGTGAGACTATTTAAAATCTTCATGTGTTTTACCTAATCTGGTAAGAATTTGTGATCAGTCAAAACCAGGAAAAATGACATTTAAAACAGTTAGATCAGCATGTGAGCATTTATAGAAATCCCCGAGAGTTGCTCCGTTCGTCTCTTTACCCTCTAATCTGGTTATGCCTTTCACCTGTATTGAGACCACTTGCAAACCTGCTTCACTCTGTATTCCAGACTTCTCCAGTTAATCTCTCCATTGCACACAGCCTTCTTTCTCTTCATTTGTACTTCCCCAAGTTAAGTGTCTGTGACTTTTCAGTGGGTTCTTATAACCATTTATTCATGCTTTCATTCTATCTCATAAAGCCTCGGCTAGTTAGATCACCCCATCTATATTTGATATTTGAACACAGGGATTTTCTAGAGAAAAAATAATAGAAAAAAAGCTATATCAAGAAGTTTGGATTTAAAAGGCAAATTGAGGTTGTCATAAGACATATCCACCAATAAGTTATTTACATTTCCTAACAGTATAATCTTGCTTCAGTCTAGTTACAAGTGTATAAATATTACTGTTAATTTGAGATAAAGAATCCTACAAGATTTAAGCACTATTCCAAAAGATCCATAAGAAGAGGCATGGCTTGCTTTCAGAGTAGGTCCTGCTCATAAAGACCAAATTATACTCCCAGGTTAAGCATAGTTCTGCTTGTAATTCTGTCAATTTATACCTATGTGAGAATCAGCAGTGAAGCCGAGTATGCAAAATAAAGGAAGAGAAGTGACTGTAGAGAAAGAATAAGCATTCACATCTTCCTTGGTTAAGGATGGAATAAGGGGAGTTACTTTTTATATATGTTTCCTTTTAGATACAAGTAAAATGTACGGTGTACCTGGAGACTTTAGATTGTGTTTATTCAACAGGTCATGATGCATCTCAAGAGTAACAATTAACTTCAAATTACTTTTCAAGATTTGACATCTAGATAATTAAACTCATTACTTTTAAAGTGATCTGAAGTGCTCACACAGTAAAAATGAAACAAAATACAAGGCCAAAAAAGTATAGAATGCAGTATAGGGTATGAAACAGGACCAGGTGCATTGTTGTTAGCATGGTTTTAATTGTTGTTTTTGAAAATAATTTTCTTACAACACTGAACATAATATGAAACAATGCCTCAGTTACTATATAATAATCACAATTACTTTATATCCTGCTGTTCAGTTCATATCAAATTTCACACACTAGCCACCGGTAACACTAATCCCATGTTCTATTTGGAATACTCTCCTAAGACTTGCATATATATTGCTATTAACATTCCCAAGCAACACTCTATTAATATTTTGCTGACTTTAATTTTGGTATAAAGGGGCTATACTTGAAATGCCAATAGCTTCTGTGAGTTTGGGAAATAAACCTTTCAAAAGACAAACTGTCGCGTTCTGGAAAGAACTTAGGAAGAATAACTGCTTAGTCACTATTCTACTAGTAATTAGTACTTCATTCATCATTTATTATATTATTTGAGACAGTCTCATTGCATAACAACTGGTCCAGAACTCACTACATATAACAGACTGGTTCAAACTTATAGAGATCTGTTTGTTTTGCCTCTGGGAGGCTGAGATCAAAGGCTCACCATTCCTGATTATGCACCACATTTTCACTTATTTTTAATTTCTAATGTTTATTCTTCTCTCATTCTCTCATACATTATATCTCAAGATTGCTCATCACAGTCACTCCCTCTGCCTCTCTTCTCTTCCAGATCAATTACTTCTCTGTTTCCAGAAAACAAAACAACAACAAAAAACAAACACAAAGAAAACAGTAACAAAATAAAAACAGGTCTTTCAGAGCTAGGCACTAGATACAAACCCTCATATGAAGGATAGACATGGTAACCCAGTAGGTGGAAAAGGGTCCCTAGAATAGGGACAAAGAGTCAGAGATACCACACATTTTCTTCTTGGAAGTTGCACAAAAACCGCAAACTCCAACAGCATAAAATATATGCAGAGGACATAGCTCAGGCCCATACAGGGTCTGCGTTGGTCAAGTCAGTCTCTGTGAGACCTATAAACCCTGCTTAGGGTCTCCTGGTGTCCTTGACTCCTCTGGTCCTACCATCTCCCCCACCCCTTTCTGTGGGGTTCCCTTTGCTTTGCCTAGTGTTTGTTTCAGAACCTTCCTAGTTATAGAAAATGGCCAGTTGAGCTCCATATCCCGCGTTATTAGTCTTCACTAGAGTCATTCTATGGATTACTAAGAGTTTTTACTATATTAGGTTTCTGCATTCCCAGTAAATGCCTCTCAATTACAATTGTCTCTCCCAGTAGTCTCTCCCCCTGTCCCTCCAGTTCCATCCCTGATCTTTCTTGTCTCCATTCCTACCTGCCCTCAGTCCACAGGCAAAATCTATTGGTTTTCCCTTTCCCAGGGAGACACAAGCATCCCCTACCCCATGAACTCTCCTTGTTATTTACCTACTCTGGGTCTCTGCATTGCAGCATGATTATCCTTTACTTAATAGCTAATGTTCACTTTTAAATTTTTTTATTTATTATGTATACAGTATCCTGTCTACCTGCCAGAAGAGAGAACCTGATCAAATAACAGATGGTTGTGAACCATCATATGGTTGTTGGGAATTGAACTCAGGACCTCTGAAAGAGCAGCCAGTGCTCTTAACCTCTGAGCCATTTCTCTAGCCCCCTAATGTCCACTTTTAAGTGAGTACAAACCATGTTTGTCTTTCTGGTCTGGTTTACTTAACTAAGAATTATCTTTTCTAGTTCCATCCATTTGCCTGGAAATTTTGTGATCTTATTGTTCTTAATTTTACTTAGCTGAGTAATGCTCCATTGTTTAAACATACCACAATTTTTTTTTCAAACCTATTCTTTGGTTGAGGGTTATCTAGGCTGTCTAGATATAAGCTTTTGTCCTGCCGGGCATCATAGCCATTCGGTCCCAATTAAACACACAGAGGCTTATAGTAATTATTAGCTTTTATGTCTATGGCTCAAGATTATTACTAACTACCTATTACAACATAAATTAATTCACAATTCTTGTCTATATCTAGCCATGTGGCTTAACACCTTTTCTTAGTTAGGCATTCTCATCTTGCTTCCTCTGTGTCTGGCTTGCAGCTGCATTTCTGCCTTTCCTCTCTCCAGAATTCTCCTAGTCTGGTTGTCCTGCCTATACTTCCTGGCTAGCTACTGGCTAATCAACATTCTACTAAACTAAAATCAGTGACAAATCTCAATAGTGTACAAGAGCCTTATCTCACAGCAAGGTTGTTTACAGTTTATGATTATCATGAATAAAGCGTCAATGGAAATGGCAGGTGTCATATTTTTAAATATTTTCTGCTCAATTACCATTGTGTTAAACAGACCCTAATGATCTAGTATTATACCCATAGATCCATCGGTCAGTGCATCTGCCAATTTTCATCAGAGAAGCTAATTTTACTTTTAGAGAATGGCAATTAATATAACTAATCAAGGACTGGAGAAAGAGATATAGAATGCTCAGACCTAAATGACATATCTGTACCACATTTCCTTTACACAAGATTCAGGGATCATTGAAGATAAGGGACAGAAAACATGGAAGAGCCAGATATGCCATATGACCACAAAAAACTGTTTTGTGGACATAACAGACTGATGGACTTATGAGTTCACAACATTTGAGACACCAAGCACAAAACTGGCATATGTTCAGGCCAGAAAAATCCTGAAATGGAGAGGGGAGGTGGGCATTAAGACCCACTGCAACAGCGGGAATTTATACTTGGACTGATGACTTGAAGATGAAAGGAAAATTTGACAGTTTACAAAAAGACATAATTAGAAAATAATGAAACAGTAAAACAAATAAATTGTGTGTGTGTTCATAATGTATTTATCAGGAGAAATTTGCATTTAAAATAATATGGCCTATTGGAATATAATTTAAAACTGAATCAATCATATTAATGTCTTTCTTCATATACCAAGATATATTAAGTCAGATGTTATAATTTTCTGTGATGAGATATGATATTCCTAGACACCCATGTTTTTGCACACTGAAATCAGCATTATGAATTTGAAACCTCTCTGAATCATTGTTTTCCTGAATTTAGTTGCTTAATATATATGTTTTTAATCTTGCTTAAGAACTTATAATTTATGCAAAATTGCTTAGACTTTTTTAACCCACATCAATAAAATATATTCAGTTTTATTAAAATTGTCTCCAGTTAAATTTCTTGGAACGTATTATATTTTCAAATAATCAAACTTTTACATGAATTGTGATAAAGATAAATCAAGAATAGTGTATATTTGCATAAATTATGTTTATATGACTATAAATATGTAATATAATCTTGGGCATGTAATCAATATTTTAATTTACTGCATATATAGCATTAGAAACTATAAAAGTTGGTATTTATTTCATAGCTTTTATAAGAAATTTTATAACCAAAATTCTTTTAATATTATAATATACAGCTCTTCCTCAGAATGTTTCAACACGTTATTGAAAAATTTTCAATGCTTAAGTCTGACATAGAAAACCAAGTTATTTAAGCTTTAAATCAGCATACTTTGGAGAAATTGTTTTCAAAAGGCAAAGTACTTTAAGTAAACTTCAATATTCTATATTTTATGAGAAGAACTGTGTTCTTCCTTTGATATGAAAAGGCCTGAGATTAAGAAACAACAAGAATTTTTTTTATCCTAGAGTTGGAGAAGGTTTGAGTTCTTATCAATTAGGTGGGGATATCACAAGTGAAGGGAGATGTATGCTCACATTTTATCCCCACAGAGGAAGCAGACAGAGGGATCAAGAAGTGGAACGGCTACTGAACCTCAAAACTTTAATGACATACTTTCTCCATCAAGTGTCTACTTTCTCAAAGATCCAAAATCTTCAAAATAATACCAGCAATTAGTGTCCAACTGTAAATGCATAGTCCTATGGAAGATATTTCTCATTCAGGACAGTACATCTTATAAGTTACCAAGGTAGCTGTGATGTTTAATACTGGGGAAAAATAAATATTCCTTATTCTAGAAGAGCTATTTACTAGATAAACTATACAAATCCTGAAATAATTGCTCAGTCTGTTCTTAATGACTTCAAATTCATCAAGGATAATATGAAATGACCTAGGTGGAGACTGTGCACATCATAAGCTTATATCAGACCTGCATCATCACAAGCTAGACACCCCAAATCTTACAAATAAACTGGTAGAAGAACTGCTTGTCATTTCCCAGAAAGGAAGCATTGTCTTCATTTGCTTTCTTGGCAAAGGAACCTATTTTCTGTCTGGTGGGCAGACTATTGACTACAAACTTAAGATGTCTTTTAAACAGATAACCTTGAAAACATTTGAAAAAAAAAACTGTGTTTCTTTTGAAGAACAGTGGGAACACTGGAGATTCTTGAAGGATTGTTTTCAAATCTTAACCACCCAGGCTTCATATGAATCTTGCCTTGAGAATACTTGTCCTTTAGCTACTCTAACAAAAAAAAAAGAGCTATAGCAAAATCTGATAATTTTTTTTCTAAAACTCAAAAAAAAAATGTTGATACTAACAGGACTCCAAGAAATAGGAGGAGGTCAAGTCTCAGAATAGGCTTCAATTCTGTTCTCTATAGCTAAGGAAATTTGCTGCAGTAGAAATGCCTACCATATAAAAAAAAAACCACGTTAGTTTAAGAGTGTTTTTCTGAACTGGAGAGATATTTCAGTGGTTAAGAGCACTGACTTCTCTTCCAGAGATTCTAATTTATTTCCCAGCAACCACATGGTAGCTTGCAACCATCTAAAATGAGTTCTGGTGCCCTCTTCTGCCCTTCCAGCATATATGCAGGCAGGACACTCTATACATAAAAAATAAGCAAAAAATAATAATAAAATGAGTACGTTTTCTCCTTCTTAGGCACTAGTCTAAGTTTAGTTGATTTGCATATATTCTGCCCTGACCTAAACTACAGGAAGGAAGGTGAGAGTAAACCCTTCATCCATTATTGTTATTCCATCAGGGAATAAGACCATATAAATGCTTTCCAAGGCCAATGCGGTGATTTCTCAAACATTGGAAACTGTCTTTTGATCTGGGTTAAAAACAAGTCATTCACCAAACTGTTTTGAGTTGCCTCCTTTATGATTCCAAAACCTGCACCGTAAAAGGCTCCTCAGAACAGTGGCTGAATGTGTTTGAGATGGCGTGTCTCAGGAGGATTATAGGCATCACACGAAGAGATAGGCTGTGTAATGATGACATTAGGAAACATCTAAACATCTCCATTTACAGAAGGAAGTAAAACAAAGGATACAGCAATAGCACTTAAGATCCTTTTGCCATGTTATGAGAATGAACAAAGGCAGATACCTGAAGATAGCGCTGCTTGGAGGAGTGCACAGAATGAGGCAAAGAGAAAGGCCCAAAAAGTACTGGATAGACAACATAAAGGAAGACTGTGGAACCTTGGAAATTTGGGTAAAACAATAACACAAGCATTTGGACTGCTAAGGATAGGAACAATTGGAGAAACAATATAAATGTGCTGCCCATGTATGCTTACGCATTGCTGGGGCATAAATGATATATCTATATCTATATAACACACATATACACACATATACACACACCTATATGTATATATATTTATATTTATACACACACACATTTTTAAGTTCCTATGAATCACAGACATTGTTCTTCCTTTGGAATGTTTTCTCATCCTGTAGACTATTTCTTTATTAATTATTCGCTCTGATTTGCAGAAGCTTTGGGGTTCACAAAACTGTATTTGTCCACTTTTGGAATTACTCCCTGAGCTATTGGGAAAAAAACCATCAGTGTTTTTGTGAAGAGAAAGGCTGAAATGCAGGGCACACAGATGATGTGGGATTCTCTTGTTTTATTACCATTGGTTTTTAAAAAAAAAATAAAAAAAAACTATTTTGGCCTATGGCAGAATAAAGCCAGGCGGGAAATCTGAATAGAGTTATACAGAGAGAGTAAGTGGAGTCAAGGAGACACCATCTAGCTATGGAAAGAGAAAGATGCCGGAATCTTATTGGTAAGCCACAGCCTTGTGGCCATACGTAGAATAAAAGAAATGGGTTAAGATGTAAGAGATAGTTAATAAGAAGTCTGAGCTAATAGGGCAAACAATGTTGTAATTAATTATCATTTCTGTGTGATTATTTGGGTTTGGGTAGCCAGGAAAAGAATGAAAATCTCTGTCTACACACAGAGATTGCTTTGTAATCATGGCAAGTCATTTTTCTGTTCAGTGATCACCAGTTCTTTTTTTATTAGAATCTATAACATTTCAATGCTATTTTATTTAATTCAAAAAGCTGCCTTAGTGACAAAAAGTATAATAGATAATGGAAACCAAATTTCAACTACTTTAGGAGGTATTGAAGTCTTAAGAATAATGTTTATTTGGGATAGACATTAAATATAAATAAATGTATATAAACAACAATATGAATAAGATCACCACAAGCTTTTAAGTTGATCCTTAATATTGTGTCTTTAGCTGTTCAGCTATCCTTTTGCCAAATAGAATATCATAGATAAAATAAAAACTCCAAAATCCTTTGAAGCCCTTTAAACTTAGTTGCGAAGCAAGACTTTTTCCTTTAGAATGAGCTCACAATTTAGCAAGTAGGAACAGATGGCATTATTCAGGTATCACAGATTTATACCTAAAAAAGTATTAGGTAGTCACTTCTGAAAAACTGCTTAAATAAATATTTTATGGAGAATTATCTAGATTTTAGACAAATATTACATTTATGTATTTGTGTTCTTGAATATACAAGTTCTTGTCTTCTATATTCTTCTGAATATTAGTTATCTGGTTCCTCGTTTGTATAGCATGACAGTTGGAATAATGGAAACAGGAAATATTTAAACGTAAGGTACCAGTCACTGTATGAGATCAGCTGCTTTTTGTCAAAACAGTAACAACTATAAACTTCTTATTTTTATCACAGTATGATCAACTAGTGAGATTTTTTTCATGGTCAAAGTGTTAAATTGACTTGTTCCAATACCATCAGCCTAGATAATAAAAAATGTTTCCTAGTCAGGGTCTGTGCCAGTATGTGGCAAATAGGCTTCATAAGACTGTTTGGCTCTGATGCAGGTGACAAGCATTGTTTTTCTTACAAGTTGTCATTCATCTAGGAAATGCAGAACTCTCCACTGCCTTACAAAAATAAAATAGGATTATTTTAATTATACATATTATAAAATTTAAAATATTATGAAAGTATTTTCCTGCTGTTTTTGTGTTTATTAGAAGTTTTAAAATATTTTCTTGATTTAGTTTCTGCTATTGCATGGCAGTGTGTGTAGAAAATGCATGGTGCTATTATTGTTAACATGGGCTAAAGAGTAAATCACGCCATTAGGATTATATCTCTTGGTCTTTGTTTTCCTATAATGTTCAATGTTTGCATAGGTAAAGGATTTAAAACACATTCTATTCTTCACTGGTCAGTGCATTCTTGGAAAAAAATAAAATCACATCTTCTTATCAAAGTGTTCTTCCTATTCTTGAGAAAATATATTTCAGTAAAAATGAAATACTCTAGGGCCATGGTGTGGAGAGCATGCAAAACATGATTACGATTTTTCTCGTTTGAATATGTGACTTGAAATACGATTGGTGGCTGCAGCTTTTCTCCTAAACTTTCTCTAAAACAAATACAGCAGTTTAATCCCACAGTGTCAAGTAGTTTCTCAGTTAAAGTGAAAAAAAAATTGGCAGAATATAGAAGAGAAGTTTGAAAACATGAAAAGAATTGGAAACAGATTAAAACTTCATAGTGAATCCATTGTTCAATTATTCCCCACATGGGTGCTTCAAGTCAAAAGTTACATTTTTAAGCATAAGAGATTAATTTAATGTAACATAGAGTCATGACATCATATGCAAATTAAGATTGAAAATACAGTAAGAGATATATTGAAGTCATATTTGAGGAAGAGTGAATATTAGATTTCTAATTTGTTTCTTCTAGTACCTATGCAAAATTTAACAAATTAAGTGTTGTGAGGATCATCTGAATTTTGTGAGATTTAGAAGGATTGAATATTATGATTTATTACTAAGCAATAATATATACAGTTTTGGAACACTTTTTTTAAAAGGATTTAATTTTATTACTTTTATTTTTGTGTAATTTTCTGTAGCACATGTGAGTTTGCATCATATGTGTGCAGCTGACTTGTTATTTGATATTATTATTTCCAAAAATAATATTTTTTCAAGACTAATCTGCTAAGTGGGACTTATTTACTATGTTAGTTTTATGCACAGATGGTCTGGTTCCCTAATCTTGGAAGAATTCAATTAGCTACTATACTAATATTCAAACATAAGAGACTAACAAAAATCTTAGGAGAAGGACTTAGGAAGTAAAACGCTCACGGCACATAGATGAAGACATCATGGTGAATAACCATGACTCAGACAATAGCTGGCGAAGAGGCACATAAATCGTCTTCCAGAACTGGGAAGGCAGACAAAGGCAAATTCCTAGAAAGTGCTTGGCAGTCATTATAGAGGAACTGATGGGCCCTTGTTTTGTAGTGACCTTGTCTGACAAGAATAAGGTGTAGAGTCTAGAAAGAGAGAGCTCAGCGATGAAGATAACTCACTGGTCTTTCACAGGGACCAGGTTCAATTCCCAGCCTCCACATGACAGCGCTCTTCTTCCTGTGATTCCAGTTTCAGAGGATGCGATTCCCTTGTCTGGCCTCCATGAACACCACCCACAATCATGATGCATGCATTTGCACACAGGCAAAACATTGACACACAGCATTTTTAATAGATAAATTGGAGAATCCATTAAAGAAGATGCCCAAAATTTAGCTATGACTTCTATGTATACACATTCTTGTGCACGGACATATACATGTGAAAATATGAACACTAAGCACACTTATACACCACAGACAAAAATAAGTAAAGAAGATTTAGCAAAAGATAGTATAATATACAACATTAAGTGTTTAAAAATATTATTATTTAAAGTATAAGTACAATAGGAATGAGCAGATTCTCACTAAATGTCTCCTAGTTGTAGATAGAGTTGCATGCCTAATATTGAAGATGGTTGCAACGGTAGTTGTCCCTATGTTATGTTTTAAGAGGCAGGGATGTCCAAATGTTTATCAGTAATAGTAAAAATATTAAAATTAGATTGTTCCCTTGATTCTTGCTTTTCATTTTTTTAATGTTGTTTTCTACCAAAAGAAAAATTGAACCTTAGAGTCATTACTGAAACAATTCCTTCTTCATAGGACTTCCTTATCATAATTTGTGTCTTTACTAACACTGGTCATTTTGAAAGGGAATTCATTCCGACATTATCATCACAAATAACAATTGATGTTTCTTGTCTGTTATATCTCTTTGACTTTCTAAATTCTTGCTTTTGAGAAATTAGTTAAGATAACCTACTTCTGAATCTTTGAAATGAATCTGTTCTATTGTTATGACTTGCAAAATTAGAGTTATTAATCCACACATTCACTATTACATGTCTATTTAAGTGTGGGATCTCTTTTTCTATTGATCTAACAATAAACTATCCCTGGTCTTCACTTGTGACAGTTTCTGATAGAAGACTTTAACTCTTCCAAAGATTACCTAAAAACAATATAGTTATTACAAGGCTGAAATACCTCTTTCCTCCTATCAAAACATTAAAATCTTTTAAAAAGTAATATGAACAGTCTGACCATATATAATATTCAATTCACATTGTTAGTTGGAAAACAAATCACAGACAGATAATTGAAATATTAATTTCACAATATGTTAGGTTTTGTCTACAAGTGAGATGGTGAACATTTGTGAAGGCATGAGTCATAGTTTTGTTTGTGTTATAAACTAAGTAATATCAGAAGTATATAATTTAATATTTATATAACAGATGGCTATGGTTTTAATGTTGACATATATTCCAACTACAAATGAATCTTAATGAGTTCAGAAATATCATTCCCACATTATAAAGTTTTATTTGTATTTTGTAACTGAAGTATATAAAATAAATTTTAATAATTTATACCTAATACATAATATATTGCAAAATTTATTTTGTCAGATTTGTAGCATAGTGAAATATTGGGTACAATGTCATAATATGTCAATAAAATCAAAGAAAAAATTTAAGTAACTTTTGGACTGAAATGAAAGAGAAAAAGCTATGAAGAAACTTCAAATGATAAAAAGCACGTTGATTTGGTATAATTGCTTATATTTTAGGTATATTTTATGCACCTTAATGAAAGAAAAAGAATTATTAGTGAAATATGTATGAATTAAGGACTTTAGTAAAAAGCATTATTTATACATGCAGCAAAATAAAATATTAAAATCGACAAATGAGCTATTTCTTATTCTTTTTGAAGTTTGCAAATTCATAATGAAACCTTGATTCATGTACGGTAGTAATCATATAAAATGTCAACCAAAAATCATTCAGACTGACCTCTCTTGCATCCCTGACTTTCTTTTTCCATTTCCTTTTACAAGTACCTGGAACCAGGTGAAGTGGTATATACCTTTAACTCTAGCGCGTGCTAGGTAGAAGCAGATATCAGAAGTTCAAGGTCATCCTTGGCTTCATAGTGAAGTCAAAGTAGCTTGGGATTCATGAGACCCTGTCTCAACACAAATAAACAAATACTTTGAAAAAAGAAACTGCATATTCTAAACTGTTTAAATGTTTAATGTTTTGTAATATACATTGTGTACATTATATGGATATGTACATTTGTAGCCACCCACAATGATAATGTAAACATAGATTTAAACATACCCTGAGCACATGACTGCACAGGTCCTCAAATTGATCCATAATTAAAGAGTATCTTTTGATTTGAATAAACACAAAGACGGTTTGTGCGTGGACGTAAGATGGGTGTGTACATACACATTTGATTTGGTTGTCAAGTATTTACAGTTTGCTAGAACATAACCATCATGCAGAGAAATGACTTGAGCACTGCAGGGTTTGGGTTGGGTATTTAATTGTGAAATAAGAAACTTTTGGATTGCATAATTGCAGTCAATGTACTTCTTCAGGGTTATATCACTCTGGGCCATTTATAAAATTAAAGACTAGTATGTTTTAAACATAAAAGTAGGCTTCCTATAACACACTATTTTCTCAGCCGCATTTTAATTCCCATGGTAATATTAAGGCTGACTTCTCAGACTTGAGAATTCTCCACAGACAGGCAGTCATTGAGAAGAATTCCCCTTCTGTTCATCAGCTTGCCTCCATTTCATCAAGGCAAAGAGAATTATGGAAAGCAGAATTGGAGTCCGAGTATTTTAATGTTGAGACTCCTTTTCCTAACGTTTTTACTTATTTTGCAAACTTTCTACATTCCCCCTTAGAGTGTAAACACTCAGAGAGACCTGTTTAGGCTATTTTGTATCCTAGGTACCCTGAGGAAATGAAACATACAGCTGACTAACTTAGTAAATAAGAGAACGTGCTATTTTTAGGATGAAAAAAATATACTATTAACATCTCTGAGCAGGGTTTCAGTGTGCCATGAACACATTGCATTGCCATGGAAGGGAACTCCAGACCTCCCCCAATGTTGTTACCCTGTCACTCAATGCTGCCTTATTGAGAGATCTGGAGCCCAGTTAGCTCAATCGCTTCTGCGAAGTGTACTCTGACAGCACGCAGGGCATCAAGCCTATTTGCATATAGATTTATTAGTCTTTATATAGCGAACATTTTTTCCTCTACTGGAGCTAATTTTATCTAATCAGAGCTAAATTCAGAGGGACGAAAGTGGGTCCTTCCTTCCTTGGATCCCATTTCTGCTGTTGGGGGGCCAGAGACTTGTTTTTAATATTTTATGAGTTTAATACGCCTGGTTTATTTTACTATTTTTATTTTTTTAAAAAAACAGAAGCCTAATTTCTCCTACTCAGGATGCCGTCATGACATTTGGAATCTTCAGACTCCAGTGGGATCATTTAATTATTGTATGTCTTGTCCCTGCCAGGACTAATAAAGGTCACTTACCAAAAATCCAATTAAAACTTAAACTTCATGTTAATAATCTGTTACAAAGAAATCCCAACATTTTCAAAGTTACTTTTGTCAAGTCAGGTAGCAGAACATCCAAATAATTAACAAGCAGGAAATACAACTTCAATTAATGAGCCTTCCTTTCCCTGTTGACTCCCCGAGTTCTCCCCCATGACACTTGACTTAATTGTGTCCCCTTTGTGAACCAACAGAGACAATGAATTAGAAGCAAGAAGGAACTTTTCTAATTCTCTCAAACAATGTGAACAATGCCTTCTGGAATTTGAATATGATTCATGACAGAGCTCTCCTCACTGAAGGCTACTTAAGGAGGAATGAAGTACATCTGTGAGTGGATGAATGTAAGGCCCTCATCTAACTACCAAAATAAAACCCTGGAAAAGAATGAAACAATACTTTGGGGACTTTTTTTCCCTGAAAAGTCAATGTAGATGTTTCTTTAGCAAAAGTTATAATCCTGGGTGTATTAGCTGAGTTATCTAGAGTCACAGAACTTATGGAATGAATCTCTTTCTCTTTTCATATACATACATACATACATACATACATGTGTGTGTGTGTGTGTGTGTGTGTGTGTGTAATTTACTGGAACAACTTGCAAGTTGCAGTCCAACTAATCCAACAATGGTTAGCTGTGAATGGAAACTCCAAGAATCTAGTAGTTGTTCAGTCCCATGAGACTTGGTGTCTCCTTCTGCATATGCTGGAAACCCGAAGAAGTAGGTTCCAATGCCAGTGAAGGAATAGATGTGCCGACAAGGCAAGGACAAGCGGGTGAAAAAAGAATGGACGTTTCCTTCTCCTGTTGTCCTTATAATGGCTTCCAGCAGAAGGGGTGGCCCAGATTGTTTGTCTTCCTGCCTCAAGATCTGCATTAAAGGTGTGCTACATTCCACATCAAGATCCCAATAAAAAAAAAAGGCATGCTGTTCTTCTTTTCCATAGTTCATTCCAGATGTAGTCAAGTGGGCAACAAACAAAAACCATGGCATTGGACATCTGTGAAGGAAACGTGAAATAAATAATGGTAGTAGAATGAGAACTACAAATAATGTTACATGCACTGATAGATGAAAATGGACATTTTGTTTGTTCTCAGCTCTCACAGGAAAAAAAAAATTGAAAACCTTTCTTCCCTTTCTTAGTCAGGACTATGACACAGTTTTCACAGTTCTGAATAAGTATTTCATTCCCATTATTTCTTCACATATAAGCTAACAGGAGTTTTGTCATTTGTCTCACACTTTCTAGACATAATCTTGGCTAACGCTTGCAGGTCGTCGACCTCTCCATGGTAGTCTTCCAAAATAATTCACTTAGGAAAGCATCTACATTGATGAATTAACTGTAGGGAAAGCATCTGCACTCGGTATCACAGCAAACTACACACTCTTATTTCAAGGAGTTAAGAGGTATTTTATTCTTGATCTAAATGAATTACCATGACCAAGGAACATAGATTTAGGTCACCCTCAAATTCTGTGTTCCAATATGATAACAGTTTTATGGATTTTAGTATTAACAGAACAAATGAAGTCATAAATTAATTCACTTTTAAATACATCATTGGAAACATTAGACAGGCAGGTTAACTCATGGTAGGAAAATCTCTTCTATTCTGTAGGTATAAGACATCATCTCGTGGTATTCTTAACATTCAGAAGCTAGTGATCTGTTAAATTAATATATTAAGAAGGTCTAACCCATTAGTCATAAGAATGATAGGTCAGGTACAAAGGTAAGTAAGGAATGAAGATTAAGAGAGTTGTAGATAACATAAGATAAATTCAATTATGCTCAGGACTTGCAACATTCCAACCTCAATGCTGGCCAGTTAATCATCCTTGCAGAAGGTTGAATGAAAAGTGTAATTCTCTTCGGAAACATCTACTCACTGTCATTTCCAGGACAATCATCGCATCTTTAGAGCATGCCTAGTCCTGGAAACTCCCAGCCGACAGAGCTTCAGGAGAGAGTTTACATTCGATTTTCATCTGTGGCATGACTCATTCAGTCACAGGAGGCACACATTGGCACTCTTGCAGATTTGGTTCCAAACTACCAGGGAGGTGAGTTGTAAATGTCATGGTTTACTCGGGTCTATGGGAGGTTTATTTGTTCATCCCTGCCGGTCAGAACATAAAGTGACGGACACGTTGTGTCTAAAAACAGTGCATAGAGTTGAGTTTGAAGATGGTGATGAACACCAGTATCTTAGGTGAGCCACAGAGTCCTCAATGGTGCAGTCTCAGTAGTGAGTGTGGACTTGCACAAGGTGATGTTGGATGGCGGTTGCCAGTGCTGTGCTGAGGTACTCAAAATGATAAGTAATAGTGACATTTTTAAAAAAAAAATGGGGAGTATTCATCATCAAAGTGCTCAGTTTCACTAATATGTTTTAATACATACATTACACACTTCGTTGATACTCACCTACCCACTCTTTTGCTGCTTACAGACCTTTTGACCTGTATCTTTCTGTGTATGGGTGAGAGCAAGTGATATTTGTCCTTTTTAGTATTTGCTGTATATACTGACCATTCCATTCACCAAAGGTTTTTTTTTTTTTTCAGCAGGTTTAGTTGCCTGGTATTTATTTTATACAAGGCAGAACTTCTTTGAAAATTTAAGTTCTTCCTCTCTACACACTACACTGCATTATTAAACAACTGTGTGAAATAGTTAATTTTAATTCTTATTGTTTCAATAACTTCCACCTTTATTTCAAAATCCTCTTTCTTTCAGCAGCCACTTATCAGATTGTGGTGCCAACTGAGGCACTTTCAGGCTTCAACTTTCAGGTGTCCCTTTGTTGTTTCCATGCCTTCCTTTCCTTCCTCTGCTAAAGTCTTGCACTTTCCAAAATCGTAAAGTACCTTGTAATGTGAGTCCTGTAATCAACTCTGGAACTTGTGTATAGTACAAGTCCAATGTTGAAGAAAATCAATAAAATATTAAACAGCAAAAAGAATAATTTCTCCTATAACTATCTACATATAATATTTAATTTTGAATAGTCTTTTTTAATTTATTTATTTCTTTATTAATTAATTAAAGATTTCTGTCTCTTCCCCACCGCCGCCTCCCCTTTCCCTCCCCCTCCCCCTATCAACTCCCCCTCCCTCGCCAGCCCTAAGAGCAATCAGGGTTCCCTGCCCTGTGGGAAGTCCAAGGACCACCCACCTCCATCCAGGTCTAGTAAGGTGAGCATCCAAACTGCCTAGGCTCCCACAAAACCATTAGGTGCAGTAGGATCAAAAACCCATTGCCATTGTTTTTGGGGTCTCAGTAGTCCTCATTGTCCGCTATGTTCAGCGAGACCGGTTTTAACCCAGGCNTGTGTGTGTGTGTGTGTGTGTGTATAAACATTTTTGAATGAGTATGTCCAAATTTACCATTCATAGGAGTTGAGCTTGTAAGCAGAAGATCCTAGAGTAAAAGAAAACACATGTTGAAGATTAAACTAAGTGAGTTGATGAATTAAAAGTTTGTGGTTATACTGGTAACAGCTGGGAAAGGGGAAATCACTTTCCTCTGGCAAAGTGACATTGGACATATCAACCATTTCAGAAGAGACCTCATGTTCAGTAGTTGATAAACATAAATTGGACCCCACAGATTTTGTTGTTGTGTTTTGTTTTAGGTGTGTGTGTGTGTGTGTGTATACGTGCGTGTGTGTGTATATGCATGCATGCATTTGCAGTTTTGGGCTTTTGTTATTTTATATGTTTTCTTGGTTTTATTGTTGTATTGGTGTTTTGTTTATTTTTTAAGAAGGAACTTAAAATTGGTTGGATAAATATTATTTAATGGTATTTACTCACTTGACCTCATGCTTCTTCTCATATGCTAATACCATCCTCTCCTTGGCCCCATCACCTTCATTAGTCACCTGGTAGTTATCTGTTTTCCCAACCTTTTTCCTTATACCACGGAAGTTGAAGAGTCACCTTGTGGCCAATGTGGATTTATGTCATGCCGTGTTTTATACTCAGGTATTTGTGTGCTGTTACAGAAAGGTAACTCAAAGTTCTAATTGAGTCCTACAAGTATTTGGAAAATTAAGGCAGAGAATTTGAGACCACCATAAAGCCTGAAAGTAGAAAGGATGTTTAATGGCTCATGGGGTGGAAGAATATGTGATCTACAACAGAGTTTGGGGAGAGAGAGCAGATTGTTAAGAAAATCTGAATATTTCATGCAGATGGAGATTAGACTCTGAGATTAAATTTCACCAGATGTTTGTGCTGAAAAATCAGACACAAAACCAAGCATTTGACAGATGTTTTGATATCTCACAGATGTGTACCATTTGCATTTGTGCAAAGTGGTTTTTTTTAAAGCAGGTAAATATTTACCTTCATTAATGAAGTAAACCATTTCTCTTTTCTCTGTAGTATGAAATAAATCAAATGAAAATACGAATATAGAAACACTGCATCCCTCTCCTCTCTCGGTCAACATCATGTGTTAGGTGAGCATGAAGAAACTACATAGTGGGTTTATGACACTATATTTTCATTTCTTTCATTATTTTATCCTTGGTGCACCAATATTTTTATCTCTTTCATAATTTTCAGATCCTAATGTGTAATTTTCTTCAATAAATAGAAATAAAAACTTTTTACTTGAAAATTAAAATTCCAAAACTCTCTGCGTCCTGAAAGGTTTTATTAACCAATATGAGGGTACACTTGGAAATTTCTAAATTTGCTTCATATCAGGGGTTATAATAAAATATAAAGCACACTTTACAAAGAACTGCAGTTCTTATTTTTGAAGCAACACAAGTGAAGTTTGTGTTTGGTCTTTGTCTTCATGCTCGAAATAGCAACATGAATATGTAAACGTTGCCCAGATTCATCCATCTATCCATCAATCACTCAACGAATAAATTGTTCTGGGTTTACTCATGTCACTTGGTATAAGAATAAGTTTACAGATTTTAAACACTTCTCTCATGCGCTAGAGTCTTTCCCTAGATTGCAGTACTTAATGGAAGATAAAATGTTGCATGTTTGTATTAACGTTGCAGGAACTTCATAATATATATTTACATGGGGATGTAGAGCTTCTCCTCCATTTCTAGTGTTTATACTTCCTTTTCCTATAGTGCAACCCTCAACCACAGAGACTGAAAATTAGTTTTATATCAAACCATTTGTTTCCTATTGTAAGCAAAAAAAAATATGTTCCCTGAAGTAACATTGACACGTGCACATACACACACTGTTCATTTTTCTGTCCATATGATTGTTTTCCTATCTGTCTTTCTGTCTGTCTGTGACATACTTAAACAAAATATAGCAGAAACTTGGAGTAGTTCACTCTGCCAGGGGATGCACACTACTTCTCAATGTCTCCTGAGTCTTGAGAGTAGAACAGGCTTGCAGAGAATGGCAATACTCCCACAGGGGTGAGAATTGCAATTTTCCTCACCTCATGGGGAAACCTGTGGATTAGAGAATTAGGCTTAAAATATGAAAAATTGAAAGAACAGTAGGAAGAAAAGGCATATTTTAAATAGATTTTAGAGTTTGAATATGGGCTTATTTGATGAAATATATAAGAATATTATAAAGTTTAAATTATTAAAAAGAACAAGATTCCTCTGACTTTACCATTATTCACACTGTAAGAAAGAACAAAGAAGCCAATTTCCATTTTCTATACACTATATTTTAAGCACATGTGCTTCCCTTTGAAATTGTCATACACTGCTAAAATTTTTTGCATTTAGGAATCAGAGGAAAACGTTTTGAACTATGGTCAACAATTTTTCTCTATGGGGTGATACAAAGAAAGACATGCTTAATACAGGTTTTAAACTGTAGGTATTAACAGTTCTTGATAGGATCAAAAATGTAATATATATCCACACAGTTTTAGAAAAAAAAACACTGTGATATCTTGAGTAACTGCATGATGACATTTTAAATGTAGAGTGACCTTCAATCATTGTGGGGACTTGTATGCATAAATATGTACATATTTTTATTATATGGCTGATTATCATTGAGCTATACATTGTGTCTCTTACACCTTGAAAAACATATTTTGACTATAAAACTATACAACTCTTTGTATTATAGGAAGAAACAATGTAAAAGTATTGTTTATCCTTATATCCTTATACTATTTTGCTATATAATTATTTGCTAAGAGTACCATGTATCCAACATGAAAAGTCTATTTTAAAATCACTTGTTTTAAATAAATACAGGAATAAATTTAATGCACACTTTTCTAGGTAGTCTAGCAGCCAATGGTGATATGACATGTTTATATGGTGGTAAAAACTGTAAATTGTTCAATGACCCATGCAATGTTTTCATAAAACATATCTCGAAACTCTAAGTCATTGTAGATATTTAAAATTTTGAACTGATTGGTTAAAGCCAGTGTTAAAGGAAACTGGTGAATGGCCCTTCCACAGCTGAAATCTGCTCACCTGTTATGTAGCTAGCATAATTTTCCTTACGTTTTATAGATAAATTGGGAAAAGACTAATTTGGACTAAGTAGAAAACTGTTCGCAGACAAGAATGTCAGACCCAATGATTTATTCAGACTACTTCTAGTAGATAAAAGCCATACCCTTGCTTAAATATTCTACCTTCAGCCTCAAGGAGTAGTCCTTAAGCAGCTCTGTGAAAACTGATCTGCGGGAGAATCCACTGGCCAAATTACTGTAATTAAAGGCATTCATATGGTCATGATGAAGAAGACAGTAACTTATGGTGTTGGGTGTGCCACAGAAAGATCAACTTTGTGATTTTTCTATGATTCAGTTTATGTCAAGCTAGACCCATATTGGATTTTGTGGAGCAATTAAAAGTCCCCTTTGCTATGTCAGCATTTCAATAACATATTTCAAGCTAGTGTGGACAGAAGAAACGAAACCACTGCCTACCTAATCAATGTGGTCAGGTTTTGGCACCTAAACACGTGTGCTTCAGCTGAATTAATTAACTTTCATAATTAAAAATATATTGCATAGAATAATTAAAATAGTTGTGCTCAGAAGTGTCATTTACTATCTCAGGTATACTGTTCAGTTTGGTTGGTAAACACATCCAACACTGAAGCATCAAGAAGCAAAGTGCTCACTAAAGTTAGCGCAGTATAAATGATGTTACACTTACACCTTTAGCTTATTTCTCAGATAGATTGACAGAGAATCGATTCCTGACACCGAAAACCTGGGCACTTGGGACTTTGTGACTCAATTATGAAGCCTATTTAAAGTTCTTCGCAGTACTTGTTTTCTATGATCTAACTTCATTAATCGTTGCTCACTTCAAAATTCTCTGGACATGACCTTAGGGATAAAGGTATGAAGTCTTACCAATCGCCATTCACGTGTGCTGACACGTTGCACATAGTGCAGAAACACTCCAGTCACAATTGTTGAGTGGAAAAATGTACGTGTACATCCTTTGAAACACAGGTATGTCAGAATTTATTGTTCTGACAGTGTTTTCAAGACTAGCTTATTACTTCTTTCAAGCTTAAAATAAGTTGTATTGAAATTCTTTTAAAATTAAATGATCCAAGTATGTTATCCATTATTTGCATGCTGGGAGCCGATTTGAGTGGCTGCCATTACAAGATGGCATTTGGCCCCGGCCTCGCTTGATAAATAACTCCATATTAAGGTTGCAGTTCTTCCACCAGAAAACAGGGTGAGTTGTTGTGATCTAGCTGCCCACACTCCCCCTGACTGGCAGAGGAACTTCCTTGTGGTCTGTAATTGACAAGGATGTTCCCCTGCTTTCTTTCCTGCTGGTGGGTCTCCAGAAAAGCAGTTAAAGTATCAAAGTATCAAAGGTTGCTAGGCAGACTCCCTATATAAGCAGCGGCAGCTCAGAGCTCGGGGCCCCTTGCTTTCTGCTCTCCCTTCAACCAGGAGGCTCCAATAAAGCGTGATTTGGGAAGAATCCTCCTCTGGTGGCTGTTCCTTCCTGCTGGTCAGGGAGTTCGCTGCATTTGCATATTTTGCAGTGATAAGTGAGTCTCTTCATTCTTTCCTTCTTAAGGGATTTTAGTTTGTTTCATTTTTAAGACCAGAGTTCAGTGTGTAGCAAGCTTCGTAGATCAAGCCAGCCTCACATTCACAGAGACCCACTTGTTTGTGTCTCTCTAGTGCTGGGATTAAAGATGTGGACCACCAAGCCATCTTCTGCTCTGCAATTGTTCAGTTACTGCTTCTTTATATTTAAAAAATTAAATACCATAAATGTCCATTATAGTCTTCCCAATTTTGTATTGGGCAATTACTCCTAGGAATGGGGCCTTCCGTGGAATATGGTTGATACACTTAGAAACACTTTATTGGAGGAAAGTGATTTTCCCTTTTCCATAAAATATCACTTGCAAATAGCTTCTGGATTAAAGACAGAATTTTTTGTCCACTCATCCTTCTGCATGTTGAGATTTTTGTCTCCTTTGAACTCATGCAGTTCTTGTAAGTGATATCAAAGTGTCTGTTAGCTCTTACGCTCATATCCATATCAGGAGTGCTGTGCCTGCATTTTTTTCTGCAATTTAATAACTATTGTCTCTTGACCTTTTGTAGCAAGCTTTTATAACATTTGCCTAAAACTTAAGACAATTAGAATTATTCTTTTGTTGGCCACATTTGATATTACAGCATGCATTTTTAGACTCTCCCCCTTTAGTTTCCATGCCAACACAATCTCTCTGGCCTTTTACATCTCTGAAGACCCCTTATCAGCCTCCTTCACACATTTCCCGGAGAAATATTACTTCTCAGTACCTCTCCAAGTCACTCTCCCATTCTGACCCAAGCGCTTTCACATCTCCCATCAATTCTCATGGCTGGAGTTATTTTGTGTTGTTCTTTTAACTGTTGACTCTAATTGTTCCCAATTGAACAGAGCAAAAGGCAGAAAGGACACAACTTCTAAAAATCGAATCCAAGCTTCACCTATATCCTTCAGTCACATCAGAAAGAGGATACCTCAAACTGAAGATATTCATAAATAAATAAAACAGTGTTGTTAATATCAGGCAGATCTGCATGCATATGCAAGCATTCTCCATCACCCAAGCCACCTCTCTAGCTCTGTATCTTTTCTCTTGGTAGACAGACAGGGAGACAGAAAGAACACGTACATTAGAGGAGTGGAGGGGGAGACCGAACAAGAAAGAAAATTGTCAAGCATGAGGCATCACATAGAAAAGCAATCTAGTCTGTTAAGTTTTGAGAAACTTAGGAAAAACACAACAGATTAAATAAGAAAATACTTCCCAAATGATATCAAGTAGCTGGATCAGTGGCTCATTGGTTAAGAGCATATACTATCCTTCTTGAGGGCCCAGAATCAGTGTCCAACTCCAAACTATGTGATCCAAAATAGCTTATAACTCTAGCTCCAGGGATAAGACTTACTTTTCATAGACATAGACAAACATGAATACCCATAACAGAAAATATACAAATTATTATTTAAAATACAAACAGAATATAAGTGTACAAAATAAAATTAATATATATGAGATATGTAATATAAAAATAGAGTTTAAGAATAATTTTCTTCTGGTTAAAAAATGCACATTTTCTAATATTTTTCCAAGAGAAACAAGCAGCACAAAGAAAAGAGTTTGTAGCAAAAGTCAGCACAATTGTCCAAGAGAAGTCCAGTCTATATAGTAGTGAATAAAGGGGCATGAGCTAGTCAATGCTTCTGCATTTGTCACAGGAGTGCTTCAAATAAACAATCAAAATGACAATGATATGAATGGGAAGCGTAAAACAATAGCATAATTTTCACGGGGCTTGAGAAAAGCTTTGAAATTACAGACGTGAGATAAAACGACTCAAAAGCACATAGACACACTTTCCACAACTTTGAGATTAAAAAAATAAATATAATATGAGAAAACCGTCTAGGGAAAATGTGTGCTCATTCAGACTGTAGCACATGGCAGTGGAGCTCCTGCATCGTTCTTGGCCCCTTTCCCTTAGGGCTGCATCTTCAAATTGTTGCCTGACAGTCTGTGAAGCGCTTGGCTTGGAGCTCATATCAGGAATCTAATGGGATATCCAATGCCTCACAATGATTATGTTCCCTGTATGTGCAAGTGCTTTGAGAGACACCATATAAAGGGATTCTGTGCTTTTCCTGTGGCAAGGAGTCTCATATTAACCCAGTGGGTTGACATGCTTGGCAATAAAGCTTATTAGTTGGCTCATCATGTTAGTATTGCTTCCTTGCCCATGAAGTAAGCATCTTTCAGTAAGTCTTCATTAGATTTGCTTCAATAGATGAACTAACAAATCAACTGTCGAGAATTACTGTTTTTAACAAAGACTACAATGGCAGCATCAAAATTTAAAAAAAGAAAAGAACAACCAACAAAAAAAAACCAACAAAACAAAATAAAAAAACACCTTTCTTAGTCTTTTATTGGACCTAAGATCCAATTTTTAGAAAACAAAATCTCAATGTCTGCACATTGTAGGAAATTAAAATTAAATTAACACCTAACATAGTCTACCGAGATGCAGTAAAGATAGAAAGTGCTGTCGATATCTGAACATGGTGGTACATGTCTTTAATTCCAGCAGCGATGAGGCAGAAACAGGTGGAGCTATGCGAGTTTAGGGCCAGCAAGGACTATATAGTGAGATTTGTACAACTAATTAGAAAAATAAATGAGTCAGTCAATTAATAATATTATCAATGTTACATTTTAGCCTGTTTCACAAGTGCTAACGAGTGGCTGAAGGGAGGGTCAAAGTGAGTGAATGGCCGTATGAGCAAAGAAGGGTCCCTCAGGAAGGAATGCTCTTTGAAAAGCTTCTGGCCTAACACATACAACACACTGAAAAAAATATGATCTATTTATCAACAGAATAGTTAGTGGCTTAGTAAGTAAATTATTTTAATAGTAAGATGATAAGGAATTAAAGTAAAAGAATATCTGTGGTTAAAAAAATATCCACAAGAAAGTAAAACGTTTTAAGGAAGAGAATTGAAATATCTCTGTTTAGTCAGGGTGGAAAAGCAAACTCACCCAGTCTTGGAATTTAAAGTGACTGAAACGTGACAATTGTACTTTCTTCTTTATGGGTATGTCATACTGTTGGTATAGCGGAAATAAAAATGATATAATGAATAAAAATATATGAACCTAAGACAGTCTCATCAGAGTTACTAAAACCAACAGGGGCATCAAATGCATTGACAATGTAAATATCAATGAGAAGCAGCAAAAGCTTAGGAGAAAGCAAACAAACAAAAACAAGGTAGAGCTAAAAACAAGTATAAAAAGTTTTTTTTTCCTAATTTTACACAATAAATAAGGCAATAAAGTGTCTACTACTGAGAGTTTAAAGGAATCAAAGTTTAAGTCCTGACTTTGGAAGTAAAGCGAACCAATAGATGATATACTGCTGTGGGAACTCTTCCAGGCAATAGCCTTTAAGATACCAGCTCACTTAACATGGCTCTTATACTATAAATGCCCAGTAAAAAGCATGTGCTCGCTCTCTCTTCCGGCTGCTGGATTCGGTTCCTGTTCCCTGTTCATGCAGAGGACTGTGATCTGTGAGTCTACCCCTAAATAAATGACCCTTTATTATACTCAATTCTGAGCTTGTGTGGCATTTCTTTTTAACGTTCATCTTCCTCTGGCGGCTACATGGCATCTCCCTGACCCCGCCTTCTTTCTCCCATCCTTCAGTTTAGTTTTCCCACCTAGCTCTACTCTGCCCTATCACAGGCAGAGCAACTGCTTTTTTCATTAACTAATAAAAGCAACACATATACAGAAGGACTTCCCACATCAATATACATTGAAAAGCATATAATAGATGTCATAAATTTAGGCATGAGATTATTTAATTAATTTATTTCTTTATTAATTAATTAAAGATTTCTGTCTCTTCCCCACCGCCGCCTCCCCTTTCTCTCCCCCTCCCCCTATCAACTCCCCCTCCCTCGTCAGCCCAAAGAGCAATCAGGGTTCCCTGCCCTGTGGGAAGTCCAAGGACCACCCACCTCCATCCAGGTTTAGTAAGGTGAGCATCCAAACTGCCTAGGCTCCCACAAAACCATTAGGTGCAGTAGGAGCAAAAACCCATTGCCATTGTTCTTGGGGTCTCAGTAGTCCTCATTGTCCACTATGTTCAGCGAGACTGGTTTTAACCCAGGCTTTTTCAGGCATGAGATTTTTATAACTGAATTATTCTCTACAGTCTAAAACTGAAAAGTAATTTGTATTGGCTAAAAACTTGCAAATTAGCAGAATCTAATGGACTGCAACCTTAAGGAGAATCCTTTCTTTCAATAGGATTACAGTGATGAATATCTGTTAGGGCAGTGGTTAATAAATATCATAGAAGTGTTCTACATGAGTAAGAAATCATTTGATGTAACAAATATCATATTAGTTGCTAATACTGCTCCAACAAAGCAACTGAAATTGAGTGTTTTAAACACAAAAATGTGCTATCTAACAGGCACTAAAGTCAGAGTTGGCAAGGTCATATCTCTGCATATCTGAAGGAAAGACCTTTTCCCAGGACTTCTGCTCACTGCTGTTCTTTGCTATTGAATCAGAGACTTGATCTTCACACAGTGCTCTCCATGAGTGTCTATGTAAATGTCTCCTTCACCAATAGTCATGAAAACAGAAACAAAAGACCTCCTCCAGGGTGAACACAAGAGTGCATGTGGCGTTTATTTCCTGATAACATCAGCTTTGTAAATGCTGAAGGTTAGTGCTTCACAGCGCATGCTTTTGAAGGACATGATTCAGCGCCTAACATGTTGAAAGACACAGATGATGCAGTCTTTGTGGTGAGTATATAACTGTTTCTTATCAAAAGTAGATCTGAGTCTGTGAAAATGGTAAGGAAGGGGATTTTGGTATTGGTAATATGAACACATTTGGGGTTTGAAATCTCATCCCCATGAACACACAGTCCTCTAAAGCTGAAATAAATCCTTCAGGGAATCAATCTGAAGCAGATGAATGGAAACTGAAGACAGAGGTGAAGACACCATTGATACCACACATTTTGAGAGTTGAATGGGATCAGCTCAGTCACTGAAACAGTCCTCTTTAAAATTTTTAATTTGGCAAATCATTAAAATAAATCTAATACTGTAATAATTGATGGCTTCCCTAGGGCTTTAAATGTAACTCATATTTTGTTCTACATTTTGACAAATGTCTTGAGACAAAACCAACTATCCTATATGGAAATTTGAGTGAAAAGTGCATTAGATAAGTTCAATTTGTCTGTCAAATATGATACACATTGATGAAATAATGCTTTTCAAGTTGCAGCCTGATATTTTTGTCACTTATGCCGATGGAAGACATGTCTCAGAAGTGACTTGCTTTCTACTGATCTTTGAACAATTGACTTTACTATCAACAATTGCCCTCTGACACACTAACTGTTTATCCTGTCCTCCTCCGATATTTCCTCTTCTATTATTCTGATTTTATTTCCATTTTACTTTAGTTTTAAATAGCATGAATAACTCTCTGAGATTAAAAATTCTCTTTTAGTAAATGTCACTTCCTGCCTTCCCCTAAATGTTAATGTGAGCTGAGGAAGGAGCTAGTATTTTTCTGTAGCTCTTTTTCTGAGCGCTCAGAGCAGTGCTTGGCAGACACAAAGCATGGTAGAAACCGCAACAAAAGAGCTGCTGCATAGACAACAGTCAAGAAAACAAAAGAAATGTTCCCACGAGAGCTTTGAGGAAACTCCATTTTGCATTCCTATCTCCACGTTAAATTTTAAATGCAAATAAAGATAAGTAAGGAACAATATTATAAGAAAACATCTATAATAGCTGTGGAGTATTTAGGTTGTTAGTTATAATTATAAGCAAAATAAAAATTTTATGTATATAAAAGGAAATTTTACTGTTCAGCTTATTGAAACTTATCAGGTCCCCTTTTATAGATTTATTTATTTGTAATATACAAATATATGTGAGTGTGTGTGTGTGTGCACCTTGGTGTTACTGGTGTTATGTATTTCTACCTCATGTTGCAAGTGCCTGTGGAGCCAGAAGAGGTGGTCAGATCTTTGGAAGCTGGAGGTACACTCAGTTGTGAGCTAGAGTGTGGGAAACATAACCCAAGGTCCTCTACAAACACAGCAAGTTCTCTTACACTCTCAACTGTTTCATCAGTTAAGACACTCCCTTTCAACAAGTATACATTGCTGTTTATCTTCTATGAAGAGGAGGGTTTTGCTTGTATAGATGCACTTGTACCATGTTTGTGCATGGTGCCCACTGATGAAGAGGGCACCAGGTCCCCTGGTATTAAAATTATAGATGATGGTTAGCTGGGGACCTCAAGCAGATCCTCCACAAGAGCAGGGAGCATTCTTCACCACTGAGCCATCTCTCCTACCTTAGATTTCTTTTAAGATTATAAACTGATATTAAAAGAATGAACTATCAAAAACTTTGGAGAAAACACAGACATCAATGTCTTGTTAATTAATGTAAAAGGCATTCATTCCCATAGGATTCTGCTTCATTTTCCTGTAAGATGCTAACTAATAGACATCTGACCCAGAAGTCCTGCTAAGGACACCCCATATTCAACTAACGATATACAGACAACACTTGTGTACTCCTTAATTTCCTAAACAAGTGGGTCACAATCCCTTTGATAAATCTCCGTCTCCAAAAATATTGGGTTTTTTGAAGTAATGTAAATTATTAACTGGAAATTTGTAACAGTAGCAAAATTGCACTTATAAAGTAATAATGAAAATAATTTTATGGTTGGTGTCACCACAACATGAACGTATTAAAGGATCACAGCATTAGAAATGTTGAGACAGACTGGCCAGACATTTTCCCGTTAATTAATGAATAAACAATTTCTTACTACATTTCTACTTTATACTCATATACAAGTCATAGATTTTTATCTTTCTTAAAAGCTATACTTTCAAAACTTCTGGTACATATTAAAAATGTAATTTTGTTTTTCCTCAATGGAAAGAATGAACACTTATTAGGGAATTGTCTTTATCTAAGGACTGTATTGACAACATTAAGATGTTTCTAAATAAAACCCTCTCTCCACACTAGAGAAATATACATTATTGTAGTGTTTTATTGGTTGTTTATTCTGTAACTTCTCTTCTTGAGTATTTTGAATCCATGTATTTATTTGAATAAACTCTAGAGAATGAGCTCAGTTATCTCAAGTATTAACTGAGTATGTTTTAGTTTGCCCAGATATTAGAGAACAGAAGGTGAACAATAAGCTATTTTCACCCCACTTCCTCCACTCTCTCGAAAATGAACTGAAGAAGTTTGGATTTAGAATGGAACCCACAACTCTGAAGGGAGCTTTTGAATAGTATATATTAGGTGAGACAAATCTATTAATTTTATGAGAAGATAAAATATGGTATAACTGACAAATGAACATATATGGACTTATACTTATTGACCTTAATAGCATAACATATTAAGAAGAAGATGATATGTGCATTTTCTACTAGGTAATTCCATTAGGCATGCCTCATATTTTTCTATATTAAAAATGTAAAATTTTCTCAGGAGAATTGATTAATTTTATACACTTAGAAAGGAGATAAAATTTTAAAATGATTGTGCAGGAAATCTCTACAAATGAAATAGCTACTGAATTAAATTTAAGAAAGAGAAGTTATCCACAGTAAGAATACAGGAAATACAATTGAGATTAGTTTCTAGATGCACAAAGCATTCCAAACATGCGAAGGATTGGTTGTCTTGCCTTGAAATTTAAATACTTCTTATTCTATATTTTTTTGGGAGAAGAAATTGCACTATGGGGCAAATGTTCATACATTTTGTAGAATGCAGCTAGGTAAAAGTTATAAAAATATCTTAGCCAGGAAGTTCTGTGCTGCATAGCCGTGAAGATAATGTATCATTAGGAAGAGAAGCATGACTTAAAATCAATGTTGGTAAACCTTACAGTAAAACACGGATAACCTCTATCATCAGCAAGCATAGGAGGAGTAATGCTCAGAAATTATTCCGTGGAAGCCTCATTAGACCCCTCACCACACACCCAAAAAGATGAATTAAAAACATAAATAACAGAACATTTTAAACAAATATTAGTAGCAAACAATTACAATGTTTAAAACTTCATTAAAATGACAAGACAAAGCTTGGGACAAAACTCAATTGTACTGTGCGAAATCATGTGGAGACATTCACTAAACACACCAAGTGAAACTGAAGCTCTTCAAGTAATAAAGGACAGAACATGACTTAGTTACAAACATTACAATAGTAATCTCAGTTCATTTATTATTTGCTTTTCTGCCCATGTAGAAGATACTACCATACTGTTATATTTTCAGTCTAATCATAGGCAGTTAGTGATATATTAAAGAATGAGTTTGTCCTTAGTTTCTTTTTTCTTTTTGTTTTTTCGAGACAATGCTTCTCTTTGTAACAGCCCTACCTGTCCTAGAACTCGGTCTTATATACTGGGCTGGCCTCAAACTCAAAGCAATGCTCTTGCCTTTGCCTCCCGAGTGCTAGTATTAAAGGCATGTACCACGACTGTCTGGATTTATGCCTTGTTCCTTAAGAGTATTGCATATTAGTATACAGTAATTAGCAGCAATTAGTATTTTATAGATAACTACATGGTACTATTAAGCCAAACTTAAGTTTATACCTTTTACTGTGAAATTAAATACATAAAGAAAGTTTGTTGGATAACAAAAATATAGTGTACATAATGGATATAAATAGATACTGTTTTCTGTACTTTACCATATTATCTTCCAGAAAAATAATTCAGTGCAAACATAAACAGTTTATCTGGTGATATAGAATAAGCACAAATATGTAAAATG